>NC_086445.1:892552310-892783941 GCF_028390025.1 Pseudophryne corroboree | reverse complement strand
CAACTTAGGTAGAATAAAGCCAGTTTGTGCAGGGCCTCCAAATTGCCTCTTTTTCCTGCCAGTATACGTACGGACTGTCTGACGTGCCTACTTGGATGCGGTCACTCATATAATCCTCCACCATTCTTTAAATGGTGAGAGAATCATATGCAGTGACAGTAGACGACATGTCAGTAATCATTGGCAGGTCCTTCAGTCCGGACCAGATGTCAGCACTCGCTCCAGACTGCCCTGCATCACCGCCAGCGGGTGGGCTTGGAATTCTTAGCCTTTTCCTCGCACCCCCAGTTGCGGGAGAATGTGAAGGAGGAGCTGTTGACGGGTCACGTTCCGCTTGACTTGACAATTTTCTCACCAGCAGGTCTTTGAACCCCTGCAGACTTGTGTCTGCCGGAAAGAGAGATACAACGTAGGTTTTAAATCTAGGATCGAGCACGGTGGCCAAAATGTAGTGCTCTGATTTCAACAGATTGACCACCCGTGAATCCTGGTTAAGCGAATGAAGGGCTCCATCCACAAGTCCCACATGCCTAGCGGAATCGCTCTGTTTTAGCTCCTCCTTCAATGTCTCCAGCTTCTTCTGCAAAAGCCTGATGAGGGGAATGACCTGACTCAGGCTGGCAGTGTCTGAACTGACTTCACGTGTGGCAAGTTCAAAGGGTTGCAGAACCTTGCACAACGTTGAAATCATTCTCCTCTGCGCTTGAGACAGGTGCATTCCACCTCCTTTGCCTATATCGTGGCCAGATGTATAGGCTTGAATGGCCTTTTGCTGCTCCTCCATCCTCTGAAGCATATAGAGGGTTGGTTACCACCTCCTGCTTCAGATGATGGCAGGGCAGGTTCAGGTATTTTTGGTGGTGCTCCAGTCTTCTGTACACGGTGCCTGAACGCCGAAAGTGGCCCGCAATTCTTCGGGCCACCAACAGCATCTCTTGCACGCCCCTGTCGTTTTTTAAATAATTCTGCACCACCAAATTCAAGGTATGTGCAAAACATGGGACGTGCTGGAATTTGCCCACATGTAATGCACGCACAATATTGCTGGCGTTGTCCGATGTCACAAATCCCCAGGAGAGTCCAATTGGGGTAAGCCATTCTGCGAATATCTTCCTCAGTTGCCGTAAGAGGTTTTCAGCTGTGTGCGTATTCTGAAAAGCGGTGATACAAAGCGTAGCCTGCCTAGGAACGAGTTGGCGTTTGCGAGATGCTGCTACTGGTGCCGCTGCTGCTGTTCTTGCAGCGGGAGGCAATACATCTACCCAGTGGGCTGTCACAGTCATATAGTCCTGAGTCTGCCCTGCTCCACTTGTCCACATGTCCGTGGTTAAGTGGACATTGGGTACAACTGCATTTTTTAGGACACTGGTGAGTCTTTTTCTGAGGTCTGTGTACATTTTCGGTATCGCCTGCCTAGAGAAATGGAACCTAGATGGTATTTGGTACCGGGGACACAGTACCTCAATCAAGTCTATAGTTGGCTCTGAATTAACAATGGATACCGGAACCACGTTTCTCACCGCCCAGGCTGCCAAGGCCTCAGTTATCCGCTTTGCAGCAGGATGACTGCTGTGATATTTCAACTTCCTCGCAAAGAACTGTTGGACAGTCAATTGCTTACTGGACGTAGTACAAGTGGTCTTCCGACTTCCCCTCTGGGATGACGATCGACTCCCAGCAGCAACAACAGCAGCGCCAGCAGCAGTAGGCGTTACACTCAAGGATGCATCGGAGGAATCCCAGGCAGGAGAGGACTCGTCAGACTTGCCAGTGACATGGCCTGCAGGACTATTGGCTTTCCTGGGTAAGGAGGAAATTGACACTGAGGGAGTTGGTGGTGTGGTTTGCAGGAGCTTGGTTACAAGAGGAAGGGATTTACTGGTCAGTGGACTGCTTCCGCTGTCGCCCAAAGTTTTTGAACTTGTCACTGACTTATGATGAATGCGCTGCAGGTGACGTATAAGGGAGGATGTTCCGAGGTGGTTAACGTCCTTACCCCTACTTATTACAGCTTGACAAAGGCAACACACGGCCTGACACCTGTTGTCCGCATTTGTTTTGAAATAATTCCACACCGAAGAGCTGATTTTTTTTGTATTTTGACCAGGCATGTCAATGGCCATATTCCTCCCACGGACAACAGGCGTCTCCCCGGGTGCCTGACTTAAACAAACCACCTCACCATCAGAATCCTCCTTGTCAATTTCCTCCCCAGCGCCAGCAACACCCATATCCTCATCCTGGTGTACTTCAACACTGACATCTTCAATTTGACTATCAGGAACTGGACTGCGGGTGCTCCTTCCAGCACTTGCAGGGGGCGTGCAAATGGTGGATGGCGCAAGCTCTTCCCGTCCAGTGTTGGGAAGGTCAGGCATCGCAACCGACACAATTGGACTCTCCTTGGGGATTTGTGATTTCGAAGAACGCACAGTTCTTTGCTGTGCTTTTGCCAGCTTAAGTCTTTTCTTTTTTCTAGCGAGAGGTTGAGTGCTTTCATCCTCATGTGAAGCTGAACCACTAGCCATGAACATAGGCCAGGGCCTCAGCCGTTCCTTGCCACTCCGTGTCGTAAATGGCATATTGGCAAGTTTACGCTTCTCCTCAGACGCTTTTAATTTTGATTTTTGGGTCATTTTACTGATCTTTTGTGTTTTGGATTTTACATGCTCTGTACTATGACATTAGGCATCGGCCTTGGCAGATGATGTTGATGGCATTTCATCGTCTCGGCCATGACTAGTGGCAGCAGCTTCAGCACGAGGTGGAAGTGGATCTTGATCTTTCCCTATTTTAACCTCCACATTTTTGTTCTCCATATTTTAATGCGCACAACTAAGAGGCACCACAGGTATACAATGTAGATGGATGGATAGTATACTTATGGACGAGTGACTGACGACACAGAGGTAGGTACAGCAGTGGCCTACCGTACTGCTATATACAGTATAATGGACCTGGTGGACACTGTCAGCAGACTGCTAAACTAGTACTACTAGTATAAAAAAAAAGCCACCACAGGTATACAATGTACATAGATGGTAGTATACTTATGGACGACGAGTGACGACACAGAGGTAGGTACAGCAGTGGCCTACCGCACTGCTATATACAGTATAATGGACCTGGTGGACACTGTCAGCAGACTGCTAAACTAGTACTACTAGTATAAAAAAAAAGCCACCACAGGTATACAATGTAGATGGATGGTAGTATACTTATGGATGACGAGTGACGACACAGAGGTAGGTACAGCAGTGGCCTACCGTACTGCTATATACAGTATAATGGACCTGGTGGACACTGTCAGCAGACTGCTAAACTAGTACTACTAGTATAAAGAAAAAAAGCCACCACAGGTATACAATGTAGATGGATGGATAGTATACTTATGGACGACGAGTGACGACACAGAGGTAGGTACAGCAGTGGCCTACCGTACTGCTATATACAGTATAATGGACCTGGTGGACACTGTCAGAAGACTGCAAAACTAGTACTACTAGTATAAAAAAAAAAGCCACCACAGGTATACAATGTAGATGGATGGATAGTATACTTATGGACGACGAGTGACGACACAGAGGTAGGTACAGCAGTGGCCTACCATACTGCAATATACAGTATAATGGACCTGGTGGACACTGTCAGCAGACTGCTAAACTAGTACTACTAGTATAAAGAAAAAAAGCCACCACAGGTATACAATGTAGATGGATGGATAGTATACTTATGGACGACGAGTGACGACACAGAGGTAGGTACAGCAGTGGCCTACCGTACTGCTATATACAGTATAATGGACCTGGTGGACACTGTCAGCAGACTGCTAAACTAGTACTACTAGTATAAAAAAAAAAAGCCACCACAGGTATACAATGTAGATGGATGGTAGTATACTTGTGGACGACGAGTGACGACACAGAGGTAGGTACAGCAGTGGCCTACCGTACTGCTATATACAGTATAATGGACCTGGTGGACACTGTCAGCAGACTGCTAAACTAGTACTACTAGTATAAAAAAAAAGCCACCACAGGTATACAATGTAGATGGATGGATAGTATACTTATGGACGACGAGTGATGACACAGAGGTAGGTACAGCAGTGGCCTACCGTACTGCTATATACAGTATAATGGACCTGGTGGACACTGTCAGCAGACTGCTAAACTAGTACTACTAGTATAAAAAAAAAGCCACCACAGGTATACAATGTAGATGGATGGTAGTATACTTATGGATGACGAGTGACGACACAGAGGTAGGTACAGCAGTGGCCTACCGTACTGCTATATACAGTATAATGGACCTGGTGGACACTGTCAGCAGACTACTAAACTAGTACTACTAGTATAAAAAAAAAAGCCACCACAGGTATACAATGTAGATGGATGGTAGTATACTTATGGACGACGAGTGACGACACAGAGGTAGGTACAGCAGTGGCCTACCGTACTGCTATATACAGTATAATGGACCTGGTGGACACTGTCAGCAGACTGCTAAACTAGTACTACTAGTATAAAGAAAAAAAGCCACCACAGGTATACAATGTAGATGGATGGATAGTATACTTATGGACGACGAGTGACGACACAGAGGTAGGTACAGCAGTGGCCTACCGTACTGCTATATACAGTATAATAAATGGACCTGGTGGACACTGTCAGCAAACTGCTTAACTAGTATAAAGAAAAAAAGCCACCACAGGTATACAATGTAGATGGATGGATAGTATACTTATTATTATTAATGGATGACGAGTGACTGACGACACAAAGGTAGGTACAGCAGTGGCCTACCGTACTGCTATATACAGTATAATGGACCTGGTGGACACTGTCAGCAGACTGCTAAACTAGTATAAAAAAAAGCCACCACAGGAGTGTTTTTCAGGCAGACAAACGTATACTGGTGGTCACTGTCAGCAAAACTGTGCACTGTACTCCTGCTATAGCTGCTCCCCAGTCCCCACAATTAAGCAGTGTGAGCACTCAGCACAGATATATCATGCAGCACACTGAGCACAGATATGGTATGGAGCGTTTTTTTCAGGCAGAGAACGGATTAAAAAAAAACTGGTGGTCACTATCAGCAAAACTCTGCACTCTACTCCGAGTCCTAACAGCTGCTCCCCAATCCTCCCCACAATTAGTATTAAAACAAGCAATCAACTGTCTCTTCTACAATTATAAACGGAGAGGACGCCAGCCACGTCCTCTCCCTATCAATCTCAATGCACGTGTGAAAATGGCGGCGACGCGCGGCTGCTTATATAGAATCCGAATCTCGTGAGAATCCGACAGCGGGATGATGACGTTCGGGCGCGCTCGGGTTAGCCGAGCAATGCGGGAAGGTTCGAACCTGCCTCGGACCCTTGTAAACAAGGTGAAGTTCGGGGGGGTTTGGTTTCCGAGAAACCGAACCCGCTCATCACTAGTAGCCACATAGCCGTGATTTTGGCTTCTGAGCATACAAACTGAAAATCAGCCATCTGTGTTTATTCTGTATTCTAGCTGTATTCTGCATACCCCTTATATATCAGTATGTCATCAAATAAAGGAGAAGGCAGTCCTTTTATGTTTTATGCAACAGGAATTGGATTGCCAGCAAGAATGGGGCATCGGGTGATGGCACAATGGTGTCCTGCAACAGCTGTGCTGTTTGGATAGCGCTGCAGTGCTACAGTCCCAATCAATGCATGTTTTAGCTCTGTTGACAGTCTATGTGATGTATTACATCCGTTGATTACAGTATGCATCAAAAGACTATGCAGATTTAATAAAAGAGAGCCTTTGTGTTTCATGAAAGAGATAATCTGGTCCCCATTCATTTTAATATGACTGTACATTGGATTGCACTAACATGCCAATTTCAATCGACATATGGTATATTGTAGATTTCTTGTTACAAAGCCTGTATGTGCAAGAGTTCCTATCCATATACCGGGGGTGGGGAACCTTTTTTCTACCGAGGGCCATTTGGATATTTATAAAATCCTTCGGGGGCCATACAAAAATTGTCAACTTAAAAAATGACCCTGCCCCCCAGTAGATCTGCCCCTTAGAGGCACTGTGTGTGCGCGCCTCCGGCGCGCACGCGCCAAAAAAATGGGTGTGGCCAGTTAAAATGGAACGTGATACACATATGCCCCCAATAGTGCGGTGCCAGATCCACAATTGCCCCCACAGTGCCAGGTATACAGATGCCCCCCAGTGTCAGGTATACAGATGTCCCCACAGTGCCAGGTATACAGATGCCACCACAGTGCCAGGTATACAAATGCCCCTCACAGTGCCAGTTATACAGATGCCCCCACAGTGCCAGGTATACAAATGCCCCTCACAGTGCCAGGTATACAGATGTCCCCACAGTGCCAGGTATACAGATGCCCCCACAGTGCCAGGTATACAGATGTCCCCACAGTGCCAGGTATACAAATGCCCCCCACAGTGCCAGGTATACAAATGCCCCCCACAGTGCCAGGTATACAGATGCCCCCACAGTGCCAGGTATACAAATGCCCCTCACAGTGCCAGGTATACAGATGTCCCCACAGTGCCAGGTATACAGATGCCCCCACAGTGCCAGGTATACAGATGCCCCCACAGTGCCAGGTATACAGATGCCCCCACAGTGCCAGGTATACAAATGCCCCTCACAGTGCCAGTTATACAGATGCCCCCACAGTGCCAGGTATACAAATGCCCCTCACAGTGCCAGGTATACAGATGCCCTCCCCCTCCCCTCTCCCCTCTCCCCCCTCCCCTCTCCCCTCCGTGCTGCTTACCGTGCTCCTTTCGGCGGGACACGGAGGAGAGCGCGGCTGTCGGGTGGGAGCGGCGGCGTGTAGTACTTCAAACCAGCCGCCGGTTCGAGAGCCAATCAGAGCTCGCGGACCAGCAGCCGTGGCTCCTGATTGGCTGCCGGTCCGCAAGCTCTGATTGGCTCACGGACCGGCGGCTGGTTTGAAGTACTACACGCCGCCGCTCCCACCCGACAGCCGCGCTCTCCTCCCTGTTCTGACAGCTGAGACACGCTGCCACCGGACTGAGCGGCAGCGTGTCTCACTGACACAAGCTGGTGGGCCGGACCAAACGGCTTCGCGGGCCGTATACGGCCCGCGGGTCGGAGGTTCCCCACCCCGGCCATAAACTGTATCTACTCCCTATATGCTGGGAAGAAGAGAACTGAGAAAGAAATGGGTAGTGTGTTTGAGGAATCCACAACCCTAAAGAAAAATTACTTGCACCAAGATCTGGTTCTACATAAAATCTAGAGATGAGGGTGTTCGGTTCTCAGAGAACCGAACCCCCCCCCCACCCCCGGACTTCTCGTCACGAGACCGGATCCGAGTCAGGCTCGGAATTTCCAGAACTAATCAAAACGTCATCATCCTGCTGTAGGATTCTCGCGGGGTTTGGAGTCCATATAAGCAGCCGCGCATCCCCGCCATTTTCACTCCAGCATTGGAGAGTGTAGAGAGAGGATGTGTCTCCATCCTCAGTGTCCTCAGTGGTAGTGTCTTGTGCTGCATCTGTCCAGTCACAGTGGTTGTGTCCTCTGATGCCATATGTCCAGTGCTGCTGTATAAGTCCAGTGGTGCTGTCTTGTGCTGCATCAGTCCAGTCACAGTGGTGGTGTCCTCTGCTGCCATATGTCCAGTGCTGCTGTATAAGTCCAGTCCATTGCAGTAGTGCTGTGCTGTCCTGCATCAGTCCAGTGGTGGTGTCCCTGTGCTGCTGTATATGTCCAGTGATACTGCCATATATGTCCATTGGTACTGCCGTATATTTCCAGCGGTACTGCCATATCAATCCAGTGATCCTGCCGTATAATTCCAGTGATCCTACCGTATAATTCCAGTGATCCTGTTGTTTAATTCCAGTGGTACTGGCGTATAAGTCCAGTGATCCTGCCGTATAATTCCAGGGGTACTGGCGTATAAGTCCAGTCCAGTGATACTGCCGTATATGTCCAGTGATACTGCCGTATATGTCCATTGATACTGCCGTATAATTCCAGTGATCCTGCCGTATAATTCCAGTGACCCTGCCGTACAATTCCAGTGGTACTGGCGTATAAGTCCAGTCATGTGATACTGCCGAATATGTCCATTGATACTGCTGTATACTGTATATGTCCAGTGGTACTGCCGTATAAATTCAGTGATCCTGCCGTATAATTCTAGTGATCCTGCCGAATAGTTCCAGTGGTACTGGTCCAGTCCAGTGATACTGCCGTATATGTCCAGTGATACTGCCGTATATGCCCATTGCTCCTGAGGAAGCTGGTAGCCACTAGACCAGTGAAACGCGTTGAGCCACATCTTGTAGGACCACAGGCATTGGATTCATCTAATTATTTCCCTGGCGATATATGGACTTTTTGCATCCACCCGATAAAATTCCAGCACAAGTTTTTCACAGACCCGGACCTTTCCCTGTTTGCCATTTGGATCTTACTACTTGAGATACCTAGGGGGACTCTTTCCGGAAGCAAGTCTGGTAATAATTTATGTCATCAATTGAACTTGTGAGCAATGTGGATTAGAGTCTTAGCCAGAAGCCGTGGACACTACATTTAGAAGGAAAAATCAGTGGCACCTTGCATTTTTAAATATATGTATTCTAGCAATTGCTACATTTTATCTTTTTGAGATATAGGAATATTTTTCTCCTTTTTTCTATGAATGTTCAAATAAATTGAGTGTGATATTTTATATATATCCAATTGTAATTTAATTATTTGACCAACAGCCGGCGCCAGTATATATTCTTTTTTTATTCTGTATATATCCATTGATACTACCATATATATCCAGCAGTACTGCTGTATAAATCCAGTGATCCTGCCGTATAATTCCAGTGATCCTGCCGAATAGTTCCATTGGTACTGGCGTATAAGTCCAGTCCACTGATACTGCCATATATGTCCAGTGATACTGCCGTATATGTCCATTGATACTGCCGTATATATCCAGTGGTACTGCTGTATAAATCCAGTGATCCTGCCGTATAATTCCAGTGGTACTGGCGTATAAGTCCAGTTCAGTGATCCTGCCGTATATGTCCAGTGGTACTGCCATATAATTCCAGTGATACTGCCGTATTTATATATATATAACAAATAACGCCACTCTCAAGACCTTCCATAGATTAATGGACAATGCCAGTGTGCACAAAACGCCAGGGGTTAAACACAATCTGTCCAGTGACGAACGACAAGCGCTAAGGAATTTACAACAGAGGACTGACATTGTCTTGAGAGCCGCTTATAAGGGCGGCTCAATCGTTATCCAGGACACGTCCACATATGCTGCGGAGTGTGACAGGTTACTGAGTGACGGCAATACATATTGCCGACTGGACAAAGACCCTACTCCTGGGTTCAAACAGGAGCTCGATTTATTGTTGAAAAATGCTGTTAGAGAGGGGTTACTATCTCAGGTAATTAGTGAGAAATTGTCCACAAAATGGCCGGTGGTCCCATTGTTTTACACTCTCCCTAAGATCCACAAGGACGCACAGAGACCTCCGGGGAGACCTATCATCTCTGCCCGGGGGTCTCTGTGCGAGCCAATTGCAATATTCTTGGATGCCTATTTGCAGCCATGCATCCAGGATACTTTTACTTATTTAAAAGACACCAAGATGTTGTTGGACAGATTGGCTAAATTGGGACCACTCCCTAATGACATGACCATGGTGACAATAGACGTTACCAGCCTCTACACGTGTATCCCGCACGAGGCTGGGTTGGAGGCTGCTAGACGGCTAATCACGGCTAACCGTTTATATACAGGCCCAGATGTGGATTTGTTTATTGAGCTTTTTGCCTTCACACTGACACATAATTTCTTCCTGTTTAATGGTAGGTTTTATAAACAACTGACGGGGTGCTCGATGGGGTCCCCAGTGGCCCCGTCGTTTGCCAACAGCTACATGTGGGAAACAGAGAAGGGACTGTTCTTTGAGGATGCGAACATCGCAGGGCACATTCTGCTATACTTTCGCTACATTGATGATCTCCTCATCTTCTGGAGTGGCGACATCCAGATTTTGACTGAGATCATCAATAGACATAACAGCTCTGATAGTCCCATTAAACTGACCTGGAATCACAGCATGTCGGAGATTTTCTATTTAGACGTATGTATACAACTTCAAGAGGGGCAGTTGGGGACAACCCTATACAAAAAACCCACAGACAGGAATACCCTGCTCCGAGCTGAGAGCTCACATCCCAAAGCTATGATTCGTAGCTTGCCTTACTCCCAGCTACTTAGGATATGTAGGAACAACACTGATCCAGAAGTACGGATGTTGCAACTAGAAGAGATGATACAGAAATTCTCAGAGAGAGGATATTCTCTTCCAGAACTGAAAAAAGCACGAGAAAGAGCGCTGTGCAATTTTCGGAAGCAACCGAAACGTCACTCTAAAGTTTTACCTAAAGAAACCACACCCTGGGTGACTGAATACAACTCCAGCAGTCCAACTCTCGTAAAGCAGGTCAAAGGGATGTGGCAGATGGTCACCTCTGACCCTGACCTGAAGTGTTTTCAAAATAGCAAATTGATGCCTAGCTTTTCCAGGGGCAGAAATTTGAAAGACCTGGTGGTCAAAACTGACATCACTGGTTTTGACGCCAAGGGTAAATCCAGGCATTTTTTGAGCAAGAAAAATGGGTGCTTTAAATGCTTAGGATGCACGACCTGCTCCTTTTTCATCGTAGGTGAGACATTCCCCCATCCACATACGGGCCAACGGCTAAAAATTAAGTGGCCATTAACCTGTACATCTCGGTTTGTCATCTATGTGATAGTTTGCCCATGCGGGCTCTATTACGTAGGCAAAACCGAATGTCAATTGAAGATACGGTTAACACAACATAGGTCCGCCATCCGTGCAGCCCTGGTTACGGGGGCCAGTGAGCAGCCGGTGGCAAGACATTTTGCCATATATAAACACGGGCTGGCCAGATTGAGATATTGAGCTATTGATCATGTACCAGCATCTGCACGGGGGGGAGATAGGGGGAGAAAGTTACTCCAACTTGAATCCAAGTGGATTTTTCGCCTGGATTGCTTGGCCCCCAGGGGGTTAAATGAGACCCTGGGCCTCATTGACTTCTTATGAACCAGTCTCCTGCCTTATAAAATATTTATTTGTTAGCTTTCACTAACCAGTCTCTAGTACTATTACTATCCATCATTATCAGCCTGAGGTTCATGGACTATACAGGTAATGGTTTACTTCCTCACCTCTGTTAGACCACACAGGCCAGGGTTTAGCCGTGGGGTCATACCAGGCTAAGGATAGTATTTATATCACTCACCGACCCTCGGGTTCGCCCGCCTCTCAAAAATAATTAATAATAATTTTTAGAAACATTTAAATATTAATTAATAATAGATATCTACATGTTAAAAATTTATATAAAGATTTTAATTGATATATAAAACAAGATTTTTTGAGATATTAGAAGGTTTAATTATCACTACTATGATGATCTAGCCTGTTCCAGGGTGGCAGAACACATAGAATGTTTTTAACATTTTATTAGATGTGATATTGCAGCTTTGCACAGAAATCATGTTTATTAGGCTCACTTTAGCTCAGTTGAGCGTATTTTGATTTGTGAGTCCGTTTAGCAGAATGGATTGTGTCACTGATATTTGTTGTTATGCATTTCAGGGCTCCCAGCGCGTTACCATAGGAACCGGCTGACCTGATTGCGTCACTTCCGGCCGGGCAGGGTTGCCGAAACCGGAAGTGCGGGACATGAGACGCCGGGGCACTCCGTGGTCCACGCAGCTGAGAGTCATGATTGTGGGGGTAAGTGGGATTTATGATGCTATATAATCACTGTACATGCACTGTTTGATTGTCTGAGGAAGGGGATGTGTCCCCGAAACGTCACCTGTTGTTTGCAATAAACACTTCACAACGTGGAGTTCGTTTTACATCGTTTACAAGACTGTGAGTGCCACCTGGTTTTTTCTCATTATATATATATATATATATATATATATACCCTGTTGCAAAGCGGATTACTGAGGCCATAACAACTATGCTGTTGTTAGACGTGCGTCCGGTATCCACCATTAGTGCAGTGGGACTGCAGTGCAAACCCTAGATGGGACAGGTGTTTGTGCCGCACACTTGTGTCGCTTAGCTTAGTCATACAGCTACAGTACCTCATTGCCCTCTTTTTCTTCTTGGCATGATGTGCTGTTTGGGTACTATTTTTTTTAAGTACCATCCTGTCTGATACTGCAATGCCACTCCTAGATTGGCCAATTGTTTGTGTTGCTTAGCTTAGTCATAAAGCTACCTCATTGCACCTCTTTTTCTTCTATGCAAGATGTGCTGTTTGGGGTCTAGTTTGTTTAAGTGCCATCCTGTCTGCCACTGCAGTGCAACTCCTAGATGGGCCAGGTGTTTGTGCCGCACACTTGTGTCACTTAGCTTAGTTATCCAGCCACCTCTGTGCAACCTTTTAGCCTAAAAACAATATTGTGAGGTGTGAGGTGTTCAGAAAAAGACTGGAAATTAATGTTATTGAGGTTATTAATACTGTAGGATCAAAATTACCCCCAAATTCTGTGATTTTAGCCGTTTTTATGTTTTTTCAAAAATCATCCAGATCCAAAACCAAAACACGAACGGGTGGGTTTTGGCAAAACCATTCCAAAACCAAAACACGAGAGTGGAATTAGAACCAAAACCAAAACACAAAACACGAAAAGTGCCCGCCACACATCTTTAATAAAAGCTGATATTTTTTTGTTTTGCCTCAAACTCTGCAGACATTGAAAGAGTTAGGGGGACATTTACTAAGCAGTGATAAGAGCGGAGAAATGAGCCAGTGGAGAAGTTTCCCATGGCAACCAATCAGCACTGAAGTAACATCTATAGGGGGTCATTCAGACCTGACTGTTCGCTGCAGTTCTTCGCAGCAAAGTGATCAGGTCAGAACTGCACAAGCGCCGGCTCCGCTGTGCGCCAGCGTATGGCTGACAGCCGACGGCTGTCATTGCTTAGTGATCGCTGGGCGGGAGGGGGCAGCACGGCGGCATTTGGCAGCTGTTTTGTAGGAGTGGTCCGGCCAACGCAGGCGTGACCGGACCATGTGGGGCGCGGGTCGCAGAGGATACGTGACATGCCACACAGCCTCTGTGACCCGGGCAGCGAAGAGTAGCTCCCTGCCAGCACGCAAAAACTGCACTGAACGGGAGCTACTCCTGAAGTGCAAAAGCATCTCCGCTGTGCGATGCTTTTGCACTTCTGCGACGGGGCAGGGACTGACATGCGGGGCGGGCTAAACCTGTCCTGGGCGTCCCCCCACATGTCTGTTTTCCTGATCGTAGCTGTGCTAAATTTAGCACAGCTACAATCAAGTCGGTAATCATCCCCATAATTTGCATACTATAAAATTAAGGAAAAAGAAGAAGAACAAAAGACTCTTTTTGGGAAGCACTCATATTAAAGAGGACTTGATATATTCAAATACAGTTGACTGATAAAACTAATAATTTTATTATGTACTTTTAAAATAGCGGAGTTCCTTCAGTAATAATATATTAAAATGCAAAAATATAAAGACTATAAATTACACAATTATTAGTCAAATACTAAATTGGTTAATGAGCCGGCTTAGCCCTTGATGGTATATTTTATGCAGTTGACATCTCTACCAAATATTTCCAATGAATAAGAAGAACCCTCATTCAGCCTGCATATATCCCAATGGGAAGTATATTCGCAAGGAATTAAATCATAGGTTCAATCGTCATTTTACTTCTGAAGTCATCAGTTCCTCATATCGTGCCCTTTAGGGTTGATATGTGTCTTAAATGGACAAAATTGTATTGCAGCACCAGGGTATTCCCTGGTAGTCTCCCATCCAAGTACTAACCTGGCATTCCACTGCATGGCTTCCAAGTTCGGAAGAGGTTGGGCTTATCCAATGGGGTATGGCCGTAAAGGTAGAATGTCCGCAGCGACAATGCAACACCTATTAGGTAGTGTTTGGTAGAATAATTAGTGCTTTCGTAGGCAACACTGCAATATTTAGGACTTCATATATATGTACAATTCAACTGACCACATCAGGAGTGTGTTTCAAAATCTGAGAATTTTATGGCAGGAGGCAGGCAGGTGTGATAACACCTTTGAAAAAACCTCAATGCTTTTATAGTGACTCACTTCTGCTTTTTATCCATCATACCTATGGCATAGGGTGGAGAATGAGAGAGTGAGTCACTAGCATGAGGTTAGAAGGAAGAGAGGTAGAACAGTCAGACATGCAGTGACTATTACGTTGAGCCCTGTTACCCATGCATTGCAGGGTTCATACGTTTCTGAGTCTAAAGCACATGACACACTCCTGAAAGGGTGTATGCAGAATGTGTAGACTTCTATTGCAATTGTCAGGTATGCACATTAAACAAAACAGCAGTACTGGGATTCCTAATAATATCACAAGCCAGCTTCTCACATATGATTCCATAGTGAGGAGACACAAATATTAAGTGAATAAGCTGCCGGTTAAAGATATATACTGGCACTTAGAAGGAACCCTCAGATTGCTGCAAATATATATACTGATGTATGTCAATACAACATCTGTAGCATATGCTACCTATATAAAAGCCACTGCACGGCTTGTGTCATTAAATCTGACAATATACAGGTATATGTTGATAAAGCTGAATATTTATCTTACTTAAAACCCTTTAAGAGGTCAATGAACACAGTACGCTATTGGCGTATGGAATACCGTAAGGGTACGCACGTTGCGTAACAATCGCTTAGCCGTGGTCAAGACGCTCAAGCGTCACGTTCGCTCACGGCCAAGAGATCACAGGCAGGCACGCTATTGGCTGCCGACTAACGTAATGATACGCTATTAGCGTAGCGGACGCTCGGGACCACGAGGAGATCACCAGCGGCGCAGACGCTCACAATGTTAAACCTTTATAACTATACCATAAACAATGTATTTATGCAATAAACCCTTGTGCAGTGATAAGGTGAAAATGCAACACAGTGTAAGATGGTTTACATTAAAGCTGTTTGAGCGATAGAGACGCTCCTATTACCCACTGCAATATAATGAACACACACAATACCGGTCTAAGGGTCTAACGCCTTTTAAGGAAATGAATGAACGTTCAAAAGAATAATACAATACAAGTCATACACTACCAATATAACATAGACTACCTAACCAGATAACTACACATAAAATACAATAGCAGTACAATAACAATATAAGAGAAACGAGAGAGAAAGAGAAGAGAGAGAGAGAGAGATATATATGGCTCACAATAACAAGAAAGACAATATGATTGCGGAGAAAACTTACGCTCAAGGGAAACAATCGCATGCGCCTCTGGATATCCAGCTCCCGATTATCAGCAATGAGAACCGTTGAAGAGAATAGAGAGCTGGATCAGGTCGGCTTGTCCTTTTATACCCTACACATAATACTGTACAATGGTCCCTATATTCTTATTGTTAATTGGACACAGGAATCCGTCTTCGCATTATAACAAAAGGTCATAGGTTGATTCATACAGGTGGGCTGTGACTATTTCCAACTGCTCAGGTGGGTGGGAAACTAGGTTTCCCGCCGCATGGATAATAAAGTGCAAATAATAGTAAAAGTCCATAAACTTCTTATGTCCATAACTATTCGCACGAGCGATTAATCCGCTTCAAACCAACACCGGAATATTGCTAATTAAATACTCTTCCGATGGATACTAAACACCACTGTATAACCCTTGTCTGACCCTTCGTATCAGACAAAGAGGGATCTCTTTGTCTATGAACATGCTACATTAACTAAACTTTCAGATTCTATCAAAGGGACCATAATCTACAAAATACATTATATGGTGAAAATATGTAACGATTGAGTCGCACGCTAGGCGCACATAAACTCTACCATAAATGCGCATACCGTGCGCCTGCGGGTGCACATAACAGCGAGTATGCGCACGCACGGGAGAGCGTACGCACGCGCAGCGGGGACACATATGAGGTGCAAATATGGCAGTGTGCATCATTATATTTTTCTGACTTTGACAGTCCACCCTTTGGCAGTCACCAATAACTGCCACTTTCTAAAACATTTAAAAACGAGAAAAATATATGTCATGTGTTAATATTTCTATGGTTGGGTAGGGGAGGAGAGGAGAAGGTAGGAAACGGGTATGACCTAGTGAGATAGCAGAAGCATGTGTGTATGAATCCATGTTTGGAGGGGTCATGTATCATCGTGCCGTACGTGTTTTAAATCAAGCTTCGAGGTATTGCGAAGTATACATTTGAATTCCTTCTTATTCCGTGGTACGGGTCTGTGGATGGGCTGTCAAACTTTACCGAGCTCTCTTCGGCTTTTGATTGCAACAAAATGGGGGAGCACATTTTAGTTGATGATACATGAATGGGGAATATGTGAATGCTGATATCTGTGCCGGTACTGCCTATCGACTATGTGTGTGCTTTACCTGAAGGTTGTACAGATGAAGATAAGAAACAATTATGGTAAATGCAGTGGTATTCTATGTCAGGTTAATGAACATTTGTTGATTGAAGTCTTGTCTGGTGTCTGTTGACTGCAGTCTTCTTTGGGCTTTTGTCAAAAGTGCGAGCAAAAGCTTTGTCAATGTCCATAGACTTACAAAAGTGTTGGGCTAGCGTAAATGTAAAATTTCTAGGGAAACTGGGGGTCTATGGCATAGTTCATCAATTATCTGTGTACAAGGTTGTCAAAACTTCTTCTTTAATCCATCTGTTGTCTGTATACAGGATCGCCAAATTCCTCTTCCAAGTGGGTCTTTTTACCTTGGAGAAAAACGGGAAACAGGTGAAAGAAACGGACCGCAGAATCGCATTTTCATCACATCATTGTCTCTATCGTTGGGTCATAAATCAAATCCTTTGGAATTATAATGTCCTCACTCCTTAAACTCATCACCTTAGTACTTCGTTTACACTTCGTTAAAGCGTGAACGCATCTAAATATCAAGCCAATCGATATGACAACACCTAGGATACATAGAAGAAACTTCCCTACATCCATTATGACTCCTTGAGCCCATTCTCCTAAACCAGAGAACCAATTTCGCGCGTTCAACCATGACACCTAACCGGTCAGCTCATTACCCACAGCAGCAAGGGTGAGATTATGTCTCCTGCGAAATTCCCATTTTAATTGGAGAATGTCGTCCATCTTTTGGTCTATGACCTCGACCGGATCCTCGGTACTATTCGTAATATAAGTGCAGCATTTCACGCCGTACTGCGTTGCCAGTGTGACACAATACCCACCCGTCACAGCTGTGAGATAATTGAGAATCATCCTATGCTGAACCAGTTCTGTTTTATAAGCTTGGAGCTCCCTTCCAGTATACCTGAATGTGTCGTCATACATTTCAGTGATATTGTCTAATAAATTTGCAAGCGCTGATATGTATTTATAATTCAACACTCCTCTGGCTGTGCGAGTGATGTCTAACGCGAGTAGAACCTGAATCCCGGTGGATTCATGGATCATGTCAGAGGCCGGATGCTCTGTTCTTTCTATTAGATGACGTTTAACGATGTGTTCGTAATGAGTATGAGTATAAGGAGCTTGGGCAACACGGTGAATATCTTTCATTTTTGTATGCTGTACAGTCATTACCTCAGGCAGTACTTTTCCAATATAACACAATCCTTCTGAGTTTGGGGTAAGCCACTTATACGCCTTCCTCCCACATATGAAATATGTATCATCGGGGAGAACATATGGGACGGAGTAGGACATAACCATATTACACATTTTCCATATGAAATTTCCTAGCCCTAATTCTCCCATCTGTTTAATACACGTATCAGTTTGTACGATATGTGCACAGTATCCTGGTGATACCTCTCCAACTTTCATGGTCTTACTTCCTAGGGTATACCTATATCGGAAAGATTTTCCACTACCGGCTATGTGGCGTATAAGCTCTGTATCTGTTGGCAATTCGTCTGCTCTATGTGAGAATGTCATGGTCTTGTTATTCCATGACACTTCCCAATTTCCCGGCTTTCGGGGATTGGAAATGTTATAGCACACTAAAGACCTATCCACATGGTATTGGTGGAGCTTTAAACTAGGAGGACTAGAGATACTAAACCTCTTGTCCACCGGCCTCCCACCACTTAACTCAAGTACCTCCCCTATCGTTAAAGGAAGTGGTACTAGCCCTGATTTGCTATGGCCTTGAGGTACTTGAGAGCATACCCAACAGTCTGTCTGATTTAGTACTTTACCCACTAAGGAGTGATAGTCACTCAATGGATGCCTGTCCATATGGATATTAAAACTGGATTGGCATCTCTTGATGCATCCATCCTCAATTATATTGTCACAATGCCTACAGATACAGTTTTCTTCAGCTAACAATCCTTCACAATTCCTTCTATGGCCAATGCTATCGGATCGTTTTCTGATACTCGCCTTTGCTTGTTGATTATGTTGTTCTTGGAAAACTACGCCTCCATCTTTGTCATCAGAACCCATTCCAGAACCCCTCTCGACCTCCATGGTACTCTCGCCGGAACAGACTGCTCTGGTCAACATCATGGTCAACAGGAAAATCCGGATCACAGTCTCTTGGGGCAAGTCCATCACTTCCTCTACCGTCTGTTCTTTATCACGGGACCTCTCTGGATCAGCAACCTTCTTACAATGGGACGAATGAACCCAAGTCTCTCTCTCGGCAACCTTCAACGCTGTCGTGCTAATCAGTAAGACTTGGTATGGTCCTTCCCATCTGTCAATAAGGCAACCTGAGCGTAGAAAATTCCGTATCATTACATAATCCCCAGGTTCAATGTCATGACAATTACTATCTGGCAAATCAGGAATCACCAACTTCAGATTGTCATTTTGATTCCTTAGCTGTCTGCTCATGTTAACCAGGTATTTTACAGTCACTTCATTGTTACACTTCAAATCATCCTGAGGGTTAATCATAACATGCGGTTGTCGACCAAACAAGATTTCAAAGGGGGACAGATTAAGAGGGGACCTGGGAGTGGTTCTGATGCTGTATAGTACAATGGGTAAAGCTTCTGGCCATGTCAATCCTGTTTCTGCCATAACTTTGCTCAGTTTATTTTTAATAGTGCTGTTCACTCTTTCCACCTTCGCACTCGCCTGGGGGCGATATGGAGTGTGCAGCTTACTATCAATTCCCATCAACTTACACATTCCTTGAAAGACATCACCTGTAAAATGGGTACCCCTATCACTTTCAATTATTCTAGGGATACCATATCTACACACAAATTCCTGCACAATTTTCTTAGCAGTAAACATAGCGGTATTTGTGGCCGCCGGAAATGCTTCGACCCAATTTGAGAACACATCTATACAAACAAGTACATATTTCAAATTTCGACAAGGGGGTAATTGAATAAAGTCAATCTGTATTACCTGAAAAGGGCCGCCTGTAGGTGGGATATGAGATGGTTCTGTTGGTATTGCCTTTCCGATATTCTTCCTCAAACAGGTAAGGCTTGACATTGCTCTCTTACCTGCATGAGATGAAAATCCTGGGGCGCACCAATATGCTCTTACCAACTTACACATTCCCTCCTTGCCCAGATGAGTCAGCCCGTGTGCTGCCTCAGCTAAACATGGAAGATATGCTCTAGGGGCCACTGGTTTACCTTGTCCATCCGTCCAGAGTCCTGAGGACTCCTGGCCATATCCTTTTGTCTTCCAGACTGCCTTTTCCTGTGTGGAACACAAATTTTGCATTTCACACAACTTCTGTGTGTTGATGGTATTAAATACCATCAGTTGTGTGGTGTCTGTCTGTCTGGGGGTACCAGCTGCTAACTTAGCAGCTTCGTCTGCTCGGCTGTTACCAAGTGATACTGGGTCCTGGCTATATGTGTGTGCTTTACACTTGATAACAGCCACTCTGTCGGGTTCCTGTATCGCTGTTAGAAGCCTTTTGATGTGAGCTGCATGCGCTATCGGTGTACCAGCTGCCGTCATGAAATTTCTGAGGCGCCATAGGGCTCCGAAATCATGGACTACCCCGAAGGCGTATCTAGAATCGGTGTAGATATTGGCTGACTTTCCCTTAGCCAATTCACATGCTCTGGTTAGGGCAACCAGTTCAGCAACCTGGGCTGAGTGAGGTGGGCCTAGTGGTTCTGCTTCTATGGTGCCTTGGTCATCTACGACTGCGTATCCAGTACACAAGTCTCCCGAGTCTGACTGTCTGTGACAACTACCGTCAGTGTAGAAAGTAAGATCTACATCTTCCAGTGGGTTGTCACTGATGTCAGGCCTTGCCGTGAAATTTTGGGTCAAATATTCCATACAATCATGTGTGTCATCCTTTATATTAAATCCTCCTTCCCCACCTCTCTCATCCTCCACCCTTTGTGCCTGTCCAGGCACACCTGGGAGATATGTTGCAGGATTTAATGCACTGCATCTCCTTATGGTGATGTTTACGGGGGCCATTAGTGCCAATTCCCATCTTGTAAACCGCGCTGATGAGACGTGCCTGGTTTGGGCAGAATTTAGCAAGGCTGACACTGCATGTGGTGTATGAATTGTGAGGTTGTGTCCTAGCACTACATCTTCACTTTTTGTAACTAGCAATGCTATCGCAGCGACACTTCGCAAGCATGTGGGGAGGGATCGCGCTACCGTGTCTAGCTGAGCGCTGTAGTATGCTACCGGCCTGCTGGTACCACCGTGCTTCTGGGTTAGGACGCCAGCCGCGCAACCAGCACTTTCTGTGCCGTACAGCTCAAAGGGTTTCCCATAGTCTGGCATACCTAATGCTGGCGCCTGCGTTAGGCACTGTTTAAGTCTCTCAAATGCCATCTCGGATTCGTCTGTATGCGAAATCCGATCAGGTTTGTTTGACGAGACCATCTCCTGCAAAGGTAATGCTAGAATGGAAAACCCTGGGATCCAGTTACGGCAATACCCACACATTCCTAAAAACGTTCTGATCTGTTGCTGGGTTTGTGGCAGAGTCATGTCTCTAATTGCTTGAATTCTATCAGCGGTCAGGTGTCTCAGTCCTTGTGTTAGACAGTGTCCCAGATATTTTACTTTAGGCTGGCATAATTGTAGTTTGTCTTTGGAAACCTTGTGTCCTGTGTCTGAAAGATGAAACAGGAGCTGTTTCGTATCCTTCAGGGACGCTTCCAGTGAATCTGAACACAGTAGTAAATCATCTACGTACTGTATCAATATTGATCCACTCTCTGGTTGGAAAGACTGTAAACAATCATGCAAAGCCTGGGAAAATATACTTGGACTGTCTATGAAACCTTGTGGTAATCGAGTCCATGTGTATTGGACTCCTCTGTATGTAAATGCAAACAAATATTGGCTGTCAGGATGCAGGGGTACCGAAAAGAAGGCGGAGCAGAGGTCAATAACAGTGAAAAATTTCGCAGTGGGAGGGATCTGCATAAGGATGACAGCTGGATTTGGCACTACGGGGAACTGACTCTCAACTATTTTGTTAATCCCCCTTAGATCCTGCACTAGCCTGTAACCCCTCCCCCACTCTTTTTCACAGGGAAGATGGGACTATTGGCAGTGCTGGATGTTCTTACCAAAATGCCCTGTTGTAGCAAGCGCTCTATTACTGGGTAAACTCCTAACTCCACCTCTGGCTTCAGAGGGTATTGTGGGATTTTTGGAGCTATCCTACCATCTTTTACTTGCACAACTATTGGAGCTACGTTTGCCATTAATCCAGTGTCTTGTCCATCTTTAGTCCACAGTGACTCTGGTATTTGGGATGTCATTTCTTCTACCTGGGATGGATTCCTATTTAATATAACAGTGTGGGACATTAATTTTGATGGGGAGTCTAACATGTCTCGCACTTCCTGAGCGTGATTCTCAGGTATGTCTAAGAATACACCTTCAGGAGTACAATAAATGACGCACCCCATTTTACACAATAAATCTCTTCCCAGGAGATTAGTCGGTGCCGATGCCGCCAGCAAAAAGGAATGCTTGGTATGCAAAGGCCCTATTGTAATCTCTGCTGGTTTGCTAACAGGGTAGTGCTGGACTACTCCCGTTACTCCCATGGCTGGAATTGTCTTACCAGTGGTTCTCATGCCCACTGTCGAATTTATCACTGATTTGGCCGCCCCCGTATCTACAAGAAAGTTTAATGATTTACCAGCTACATTAATTGCAATTTCGGGTTCACTTCCAAGACTTGCAATCAATTTTACTGGCTGCAGATTACAGGTGTGGCCACACCCCTATTGGGTATGGTGACCTCCCTGAATCCCGCTGGCAGCGACTACTTGAGAGGGAGTTAACTGGGAACTACCAGAGGCTTGCCAGTCTCTGTTCGGGGGGTATCTCTTTGTTTCCCCTGCATGTGGCTCATAACTCCGTTTCTGCGGACCCTGATCCCAATGTCGTGTGTCATGTCGTTGTCTAGGGGGTTGATAAGACTTTTGTGTGTTTCTCGATTTACAGTCTCGTGCAAAGTGTCCCTCTCTATGACAGGAATAACATGTTACCACATTTGACTTACCCACTGGGTTTGGTGATCTATACAAAGGCTGCCTTGTGGTCAGGGCCTGTATACTTACGGCCATTAACTTATCACCTTGTAATTCCCTGTGTCTGGTGATATTCCGATCGTGATCAACAGCTGCCTCTCTCAAAGTAGCCACCGACAGACATGGTTGCGTGGTCTGTACCCTTGTCTTTAATGCTTCTTTTAAACCATCCATTAGCACAGATACTGCTACTTCTCTATGATTTATGTTTGTTTTAATGTCTTCTATGCCTGTGTATTTAGCCATTTCTAGTAATGCCCTGTGAAAATATTCTGAAGCTGCCTCTGACTCTTTTTGTTTAATGGAGAAAATTTTGTTCCATTTAACTACAGCTGGAAAATACTCTTTTAATTGTAAATTTATTCTTTTTACATTGTCTTGGTTGTACACATCCGTAAGGGGTACATCCTGATCCAATCCACAGTCAGATAAAAATTGAGCTGAGTCGACATTGGAGGGTAAACATGCCCTCAGCAATATCTGCCAGTCTTTGTTATTGGGCTCTACAGTGTTCCCTAGGTCTCTGATGTATTTCTGACTAGCAACTAGATCTTTTCTAGGATCAGGGAATTCAGACACTATGGTTCTTAATTCCATTCGGGAAAACGGGCTGTACATGGCAATGTTCCTGACAGGAGTGATTCCTGTAGTGTCAGTTTTCCCATTTGGCACTGCTATTACCCTAACGGGATTAAGTCTACTAACATCCTTCTGAATAGATTCTACAGCTTGTGGTGAAATGGTTTCAGCATAGTGTATGGTGCCGTACTTACCCGTTGATACGACCTCACCTGTCCCTCCGCTATGGGCCTTTGATACTAATCTTACGGGTTGGGCCGTGCCCACTGCTGTTTCTGATATGGTGGCTGCTAGAGAGAGCGCCGATATTGTTGACGATTCATCCTCTTGATCACACTCCTGGGGAAAGTTTAAAACAGGGTACAACTTGCACGGGTTAATATTTGCATTAGTTAACTTATTAACATTATCTTTAACATTTATACAGTTGCTAAGTGTTTGTTTGTTACACCCTAATGCGTCATTCTCCGCAACCAATTTCTCTCCTGATATATATGGTGGCGGCGGTGCCGTGGCTATCAGTTTCTTGATAGGGTTAGATCCCGCCGCCTGAGCCAATCCTCTCTGTATTTCACCCTCCTGTTGCCATAACTGTAAATAATCATAATGTTTGATCCGTCTCTTTGCTGATTTAATGAGACATATCCTTCTCCTTAGATTTAGTAACACATCTGGGCTAAAGCTGCCTACTCTTGGGAACTTCTCCCCGTCATGTACAGTCATTCTTTCCCATTCATCACATAAAACTTCTGTGTGTGAACCGTATTTTTCACACATTACATACCTTGCCGACCCGATTGGTCGGTTTACTGAATCAACCCGAACCGAGGTTGATCGCCCCCTACCTGAACAACTGGCCCCCATAACTTGCAGGTGTTGCTTTTACTACCTCTGACCTTAATCAGGGTCTTCAGCGAACCCTTACAAAAACCAAGATGTTCAGGATAGGCCGACGGTGGCGGTTTACCGAGTACCCCACTCACTCGCCCACGCCGACCAATACGCCCACACACTGCCTTAGCGCTGGCGTACTCGACCCAGGGCCCCTGCGACCTGAACCGCTATTTACTGGAACATGTGAGGGTGATCCGCAGAGCACTTACTCTTTCCAGTAACTATTGGTTGCTGGATAGTTCCTGAGTGACCAGCGAACTTCCCTTAAAATAAAAAAAATTACACAAATCACGTTAGAATGTACAAATAGCGTTTATGACCCCTTCCGTACGCAAATGGTACTGGGTCAAATTACTAACTAATGCACACAATTACGTGCGGTACAATCAGTCTGCACATAAGCAACTAATCTTATGTGCGGAGCGACCAGTGGAATCGAAAATTGCGGCTGCGAGTTCCTTCAGCATAAGCTTTAATGGCTTATATGGGTTCTGCACCAACCCCCTGGGTTGTGCTCTTTAATTTATAGCGGACTTCCTTGTCTGCTGTACCTGGACCTCCTGGTCGATTCTGGACCTCCTGGTCTGTGCTACAGTAGACCTCCTGGTCTGCTATACTCTAATTCTCAGATTTTATGTTTAACAAGGGATGCCTCCCTAGCCACCATGCACGTCACTTACATGTATGTACCTCACGAGAACTCGACTTCTTGTGGTTCAACCTCAAAAAATTGTAGAAACTTATATATGCAAACACTCACTCACCACATGTACACTTTACTTTTGTTTCTATTTCTATTTCTGCGCAGAAATTTCTTTCCTTTAGACCAGAAGAGTCGTAAATTTATAGAAGGATCTATTAATTTAAATTTCAGACACTAAAATTGACTTGCGCTATTTATCGCGTTGCCACCTTTTCGCCTGTTAAAATAACACTATCGTGTGATTTGTTACGTGGGCGTACCCAGACGCTCCGTTGCGTAATATACGCTGCGTGCGTCGGCCTTTGGGTTGCGTACGCGAGTATCAGTCTTTTGCTAGAGACACGTGTACGCAAGGCAGGTATCCACCGTAACACAATTAACACGTTTATCAATGTAGGTGATCCTCGATCATCTACCGAGCACCACACAAGTCTCTCCTTGTATCTTAGGCAAAGCTGTGTGCGTGCTTTACAAATTACCCCTTAAATGTATTACCTTTACTCTTTAACTACTGATAGCAACAAATCTTTCTTAGCCCGTTAACAATTGTGAAATGGCAAACAGGAGAGTGATATAAAAATACACGAATGAAAAGAAATGCAGATATATGCGTGCGTGCGTACGCAAGACAGAAATAAACAGTTTTAAAAGACACTAGTGTGTTGTTCTTACCTCCGGTTCCGGATTCCTTCAGCACCCTTTACTAAGCGAAGCAGACGCTTATCCAGACAGCACTACGAGGAATATGACCTCCCGCCCTTTGCTGATGGATAATGTCTGCTGAAATTACCTAGTGCAGATATGTGAAGGACGGACGAGCCGCCAATTGATAAAGCTGAATATTTATCTTACTTAAAACCCTTTAAGAGGTCAATGAACACAGTACGCTATTGGCGTATGGAATACCGTAAGGGTACGCACGTTGCGTAACAATCGCTTAGCCGTGGTCGAGACGCTCAAGCGTCACGTTCGCTCACGGCCAAGAGATCACAGGCAGGCACGCTATTGGCTGCCGACTAACGTAATGATACGCTATTAGCGTAGCGGACGCTCGGGACCACGAGGAGATCACCAGCGGCGCAGACGCTCACAATGTTAAACCTTTATAACTATACCATAAACAATGTATTTATGCAATAAACCCTTGTGCAGTGATAAGGTGAAAATGCAACACAGTGTAAGATGGTTTACACTAAAGCTGTTTGAGCGATAGAGACGCTCCTATTACCCACTGCAATATAATGAACACACACAATACCGGTCTAAGGGTCTAACGCCTTTTAAGGAAATGAATGAACGTTCAAAAGAATAATACAATACAAGTCATACACTACCAATATAACATAGACTACCTAACCAGATAACTACACATAAAATACAATAGCAGTACAATAACAATATAAGAGAAACGAGAGAGAAAGAGAAGAGAGAGAGAGATATATATATGGCTCACAATAACAAGAAAGACAATATGATTGCGGAGAAAACTTACGCTCAAGGGAAACAATCGCATGCGCCTCTGGATATCCAGCTCCCGATTATCAGCAATGAGAACCGTTGAAGAGAATAGAGAGCTGGATCAGGTCGGCTTGTCCTTTTATACCCTACACATAATACTGTACAATGGTCCCTATATTCTTATTGTTCATTGGACACAGGAATCCGTCTTGGCATTATAACAAAAGGTCATAGGTTGATTCATACAGGTGGGCTGTGACTATTTCCAACTGCTCAGGTGGGTGGGAAACTAGGTTTCCCGCCGCATGGATAATAAAGTGCAAATAATAGTAAAAGTCCATAAACTTCTTATGTCCATAACTATTCGCACGAGCGATTAATCCGCTTCAAACCAACACCGGAATATTGCTAATTAAATACTCTTCCGATGGATACTAAACACCACTGTATAACCCTTGTCTGACCCTTCGTATCAGACAAAGAGGGATCTCTTTGTCTATGAACATGCTACATTAACTAAACTTTCAGATTCTATCAAAGGGACCATAATCTACAAAATACATTATATGGTGAAAAGATGTAACGATTGAGTCGCACGCTAGGCGCACATAAACTCCACCGTAAATGCGCATACCGTGCGCCTGCGGGTGCACATAACAGCGAGTATGCGCACGCACGGGAGAGCGTACGCACGCGCAGCGGGGACACATATGAGGTGCAAATATGGCAGTGTGCATCATGATATTTTTCTGACTTTGACAATGTCAATACAACATCTGTAGCATGTGCTACCCATATAAAAGCCACTATGCAGCTTGTTTCAAAAAATCTGACAGTATACTGGTGTAGATCAATACAACATCTGTAGCATGTGCTATTTCTATGAAAGCCACTGCACAGCTACAGAATGGTAAATAGGAAACAGCAGCTATCACTTACAGGTAGTATTAAAGGCTGCAATGATAGTAATTCCCTGAAATACTGGTTCGAAACAATGTATAAGCCACAGTATATAAACTATCCCCTGCAAGGTGTAAGTGACCATATCTGGGATACAATGCACAGTGCTAAAGATAGGTAATTGGTGATGCTCAGATACGAGCAGCGTGTGTGCTGCCGTGTATACAAAACCCTCAACTTCCTTTGTTGTTCCTGCATTAGCGATGGAGACTGTGAGTCTGATCGCTGTGAGATCCCCAGTTTTGCCGTGATAGCGTCCTCACTGCTCTGTGTTCCCGGTGAGCAGACAGAGCAGAAGCCGGATCTTCCGGTCACGTGTGAGCACCACGTGGCCGGTATGCGCCTGATGTACGTTTCGCTATGTGCTTATTTACAGGACAGCATGTTGCTATGGTTCCCATTATGTTGATCTAAGGAGTTCTATGCCATGATTGGTTATTCCTGGTTGACAGACTGATATGAAGAGTAGCTCCCGGCCAGCACGCAAAAGCTGCACTGAATGGGAGCTACTCCTGAAGTGCAAAAGCATCCCCGCTGTGCGATGCTTTTGCACTTCTGCGACGGGGCAGGGACTGACATGCGGGGCGGGCTAGCCCTGTCCTGGGCGTCCCTCCGCATGTCTGTGTTCCTGATCGTAGCTATGCTAAATTTAGCACAGCTACGATCAAGTCAGAATCACCCCCATAATTTGCATACTATAAAATTATACAGAGCTGCTGATTGGCTGATGGGGCAATTGCTCCACTGGCTCACTTATAGGTTGAGAACATCCCCAAGGGAGAATTCCTGAGACTCAGGCAAAAATGCTCAGAGGATGAGGTTTTCAAGGTCAAAAGTCAGGAATTGACTCAACGACTACTGGAAAGGGGATATAGCAAAAGATCGTTAAAGCGGGCACGGGAAGAAGTAATGAGGGTACAAAGGGATGCCCTAATCTTTACAACCAAACCCAAAACAGGTAACGATAAGGAAGATAAGATCAGATTTATCGGGAATTTCTACCCTGAATGGAAATTGATGAAGAAAGCCATAGAAAAACATCTTCCGATACTACAGTTAGGCAGCGACCAGGCACCCTTTATAGATACCAGCATACAGATGAGCTGGAGGAGATCAAAAAATCTCAAGGATCTCCTGGTAGAGAGCCACTTTCAAAAGATAACATCAAAACCAAATGCACCAACCGGCTCTTTCCCGCGTGGGCACTGCAAAGCATGCCCCCAAATACTTAAAACCAACTCAGTGACAGATCGCTATGGAGAAACAATCCAGATTAAACACTTTTTCAATTGCAGCACTCAAGGAATTATATACTGTATAGTGTGCAGTTGTAATTTGAAGTACGTGGGGATGACGACATGTAAATGTAAAGAACAGATATTGGAACACATAGGCAGTAGCTGAAATGCCACCAGTGACCTCACTCACATGAGAAAGTTGACCTCGGTGGCAAGACATTTCCACTCACATCATACTGATTTATCAAAAGAGCTAAAAATCTTTGGCCTCGATAAAGTCCAGATGGGCATAAGAGGAGGAAATGTGACCAAAGAATTACTCAAAAGAAACAGAATGGATTTTCAAACTCAACACCTACAGACCCATGGGACTCAATGAGAGCATAAACTACAGTGCTTTTCTTTAGTGGATCTTTCATCAAGAAAATATGAGTCCATAAATGACAGCCTTCAACAGATCACAATCAAATAAACTGAATTTGGATAATCACCGCCCAGAACCCCTCACCCTACCCAAATTATATTAACACGATAGTAGCCATCCTAAACCACAGGGTATTCCTCTCTTAATTTTTCTAAATCACCTTGTCACATGAATTAATTCAACCTCCCCTTAGCACTACATATATCATAGTAGATGCATCCCAGTCACGATACTTGCAACATAATCCATCATTCATCTATCACAATTGACACCTATCACACCAATCACTTGCCCAATCACTGAGTGCAGTGTTTTACACCTCATCATTGATTGCAGTGTTTTACACCTTACATCTCACACCTTAGCCATTTCAGAGTGCATACACCAACACTATAGGTATTCTCAATAGGCTTAGGGCACACACTCACCATCGACTATCATGTAACACAATCCACATACAACAATGTCACCTCATCTTCAACCAAACATAAATAATCTCCCTCAATACACACACAACCATTCCCCTAGTTCACAATCTATGCCCATATTTATCACCTATGGCCTGACTGTGTGGGGGGCGGGCCACAGTGGCTGCGTGGCATCACACGCAGCTGCTGCGACCCAGGCAGCGAAGAGTAGCTCCCGGACAGCACGCAAAAGCTGCGCTGACCGGGAGCTACTCCTGAAGTGCAAAAGCATTGATGCTGTGCGATGCTTTTGCACTTCTACGACAGGGCAGGGACTGACATGCGGGGCGGGCTAGCCCTGTGCAGGGCGTCCCTCCGCATGTCTGTGTTCCTGATTGTAGCTGTGCTAAATTTATCACAGCTACAATCAAGTCGGTATCACCCCCATAATTTGCATACTATAAAATTATACAGAGCTGCTGATTGTTTGATGGGGCAACTTCTCCGTTGGCTCACTTCTAGGCTCTTATCACTGCTTAGTACATGTCCCCCTTAGTTCCTTGTGAAAAATTAAATATCACAGTAGGTTTACACAATTATATCCAAATGAAATGTATCTAAATTAAGGCTTTATTTTACAATCAAATAAGCTACTTGGACAGATATAAGCTCTGGAAAAGTGGTATCCCATGTGCAGCAACAGGCGCTGGCATTGCAGATGAGAAAAAGACAAATGTGGACCAAAATGCCTACCAATGGCCCTCATTCCGAGTCGTTCGCTCGGTATTTTTCATCGCATCGCAGTGAAATTCCGCTTAGTACGCATGCGCAATAATCGCACTGCGACTGCGCCAAGTAATTTTACAATGGAGATAGTATTTTTACTCACGGCTTTTTCATCGCTCCGGCGATCGTAATGTGATTGACAGGAAATGGGTGTTACTGGGCGGAAACAGGCCGTTTTATGGGCGTGCGGGAAAAAACGCTACCGTTTCCGGAAAAAACGCAGGAGTGGCCGGGGAAACGGGGGAGTGTCTGGGCGAACGCTGGGTGTGTTTGTGACGTCAAACCAGGAACGACAAGCACTGAACTGATCGCACAGGCAGAGTAAGTCTGAAGCTACTCTGAAACTGCTAAGTAGTTTGTAATCGCAATATTGCGAATACATCGGTCGCAATTTTAAGAAGCTAAGATACACTCCCAGTAGGCGTAGGCTTAGCGTGAGCAACTCTGCTAAATTCGCCTTACGAGCGATCAACTCGGAATGAGGGCCAATATTCACAGGCTAAACTCTTCCAGTGCTACTAAAATGTGTGATGCATTGCATGGTAAATTCAAGTCTAAAATACAACATAGGGGATTATGAACACCTGACAAATGCAAAATAATACTCCACAGTAGAGGATGCCAGAAGCCATGTAGAGTCACCATATGTTTTAATTGAAGATTCCTCGTCTATCTAAAAGGAATTCCATTTTTTCGTTGAAGGGAAAAAACCTTTTTACACAGCCTTCCAACAGACGACTGTTCTCATCAATAAAAGATTTGGCTTGCTAGCTGTGGCGAACAGAGAACTTAAAAAAAAGAAACCAAAAAACAGGTGCAACTGGGTAATATTTCTTTTTAATTACTATTCATAAAAATGACAAGAGATTTCAGAAATTAATTATTCTGCATGACAATAAGGAACAGAAGTTTTGAAAAAGCTAATTATAACTTAAGAAAATAATTGTAAGGAGATGTTAAAAAAGTGTTTGCGTGTGTGTGTGTGTGTGTGTGTGTGTGTGTGTGTGTGTGTGTAGTATTTAAGCGGGATGCAGTTAAAATGCCGGCTGTCGGCGGCTGTTGGGATCACGGCGTTCAAGATAGAGATGGAATCCCGACACCCGCCCATTTTCCCATGCGGTCGGTGGGTCCAAGCCACCAACCGAGTTGGATTAGAATTTGGGTGAGCAAAACTCGCCACTGGACCCAAAGCATGTTGAGCGCAGCAAGCCCGCAAGGGGTCTTGCTGATGGGATTCCAGCAGATGGATGCCGCTGTCGCTATACTGACAGCTAGCATCCCGTCTGCCGGTATATCATACCTGATACATTTAAGCAATTGTGGGCCTATTTCAGAAAGGATGACTTATGCGATCCTTACTGCAGTTTCCCGATGCGCATGTGCAGGACAGGCCCTGCAATGCTATTGCAGGGGTGCAAACGCCAGTGGTGTAACTTCCGTGTGTGCAGGGGGTACAGCTGCTATGGAGCTCAGGCTGCTTTGAGGGCCTGCTGCTCCCCTTGAACCCAGTCATGGAAAGCCTCCAAGGCCCATAGCTCCCTTTCACCATGATTCCCCTCACCCCCGGGCTAAGAACGGCCGCGTATAGCATAAACACTGCCCTCACATCCGTTCTCCCAAGGCTGCAGCAGAAACAGCTGGAACCTGGATAGAGAGAGTGGCAGCAGAGACAAAGTGAAACAGCTGGGACATAGAGAGAGTGGCAGCAAGCATAAGTGAAAAAAATGAAAAAACATTAATAAATCAGTAGAGATGTGCGGCGGGCACTTTTCATGTTTTGTGTTTTAGTTTTGGATCTGGATCCCCACTTGTGTTTTGGATCTGGATAATTTTTTTCCAAAACCACCCTTTCGGGTTTTGGTTTTGGATCTGGATGATTTTTGAAAAAAAACATAAAAAAGCTAAAATCTACTGAATTATTAACCTCAGTAACATTTATTCTATTCTATTCTGAACAATTCACACCTCACAATGTTGTTTTTAGGCCTAAAAGTTGCACCGAAGTCCCTTTATGACCAAGATAAGCGACACAAGTGTGCGGCACAAACACCTGGCCCATCTAGGAGTGGCACTGCAGTGGCAGACAGGTTTGCACTTAAAAAAAACTAGGCCCCAAACAGCACATCATGCAAAGAAGTAAAAGAGGTGCAATAAGGTAGCTGTATGACTAAGCTAAGCGACACAAGTGTGCGGCACAAACATCTGGCCCATCTAGGAGTGGCACTGCAGTGGCAGACAGGATGGCAGTTTAAAAAATAGGCCCCAAAGAGATCATGTAAAGAAAAAAAAGAGGTGCACCGAGGTTGCTGGGTGACTAAGCTAAATGACACAAGTGTGCGGCACAAACACTTGGCCCATCTAGGAGTGGCACTGCAGGGGCAGACAGGATGGCAGTTTTAAAAACTGGGCCCCAAACAGCACATACTTGATAATGTACTACACTTTCATTTAATTGTCACTTGACAATGACTTCTGATGAATGCGCTGCAGGTGACGTGTAAGGGAGGATGTTCCTAGGTGGTTAACGTCCTTACCCCTATTATTATGAACTGACAATGGCAACACACGGCTTGATACCTGTTGTCCGGATTTGTGGAGAAATAATTCCATACTAAAGAAGTGGTTATTTTGGTATTTTGCCCAGGCATGACAATGGGTTTATTAATCCCACAGACAACAACTGTGTCCACTGGTGCCTTATTCAAACAAACCACATCACCATGAGAATCCTCATCGTCAACTTCCTCCTCAGCGCCAGCAACACCCATATCCTTATCCTGGTGTACTTCAACAGTGACATCTTCAACTTGAATATCAGAAACTGGACTGTGGGTGCTCCTTCCAGCACTTGCAGAGGGCGTGCAAATGGTGGAAGGAGCCTCCTCTTCCCGATCAGTGTTGGGAAGGTCAGGCATCGCAACCGCCGACACACTTGGACTCTCCTTGGGGATTTGTGATACCATCTTAGAACGCACAGTTCTTTGCTGGGCTCTTCCCAGCTTAACTCTTTAACCTAATTTTTCTAGCGGGAGGATGAGGGCTTCCATTGTCATGTGAAGCTGAACCACTAGTCATGAACATAGACCAGGGCCTTAGCCATTCCTTGCCACTCCGTGTCGTAAATGGCATATTGGCAAGTTTACGTTTCTCCTCAGACCATTTAAATTTCTTTTTTTGGGTAATTTTACTGAATTTTGGCTTTTTGGATTTAACATGCCCTCTAATATGACATTGGGCATTGGCCTTGGCAGATGACGTTGATGGCATTTCTTCGTCTATGTCATGACTAGTGGCAGCAGCTTCAGCAATAGGAGGAAATGGTTCATGCTCTTTACCTGTTTTGTCCTCCAAATTTTTGTGTTCCATTATTTTTATGGAGTTATATAACAATGGTGGTCATTCCGAGTTGTTCGCTCGGTAATTTTCTTCGCATCGCAGCGATTTTCCGCTAATTGCGCATGCGCAATGTTCGCACTGCGACTGCGCCAAGTAAATTTGCTATGAAGATTGGTATTTTACTCACGGAATTACAAGGTTTTTTCTTCGTTCTGTGGGTGTTTCTGGGCGGAAACTGGCCGTGTGTGAAAAAACGCTACCGTTTCTGGGAAAAACGCGGGAGTGGCTGGAGAAACGGAGGAGTGTCTGGGCGAACGCTGGGTGTGTTTGTGACATCAAACCAGGAACGACAAGCACTGAACTGATCTCACTGGAAGAGTAAGTCTCGAGCTACTCAGAAACTGCACAGAGAAGTCTTTTCGCAATATTGCGAATCTTTCGTTCACAATTTTGATAAGCTAAGATTCACTCCCAGTAGGCGGCGGCTTAGCGTGTGCAATGCTGCTTAAAGCAGCTTGCGAGCGAACAACTCGGAATGAGGGCCAATATGCGGTAAAGGAGAGTGTAATCCTACACCACACAGGGCAAATCCTGTAAAAAAAATTTGGATTAAATGTTAATAACCCCTTATACGGCTGTACCGCTGGTCTTATACGGCAGTAATGCTGGACTTATACGGCAGTACCGCTGGACTGGACCTATACGGCAGCACCACTGGACTGGTCTTATACGGCAGTACCCCTGGACTTATATAACAGTACTGCTGGACTGAGACGGCAGTACCCCTGGACTTATATGGCAGCACAGGACACCACCACTGGAGTGAATGGACTGATGCAGCACAAAACAGCACCACTGGACTGGACTTATACAACACCACTGGACTTATACGGCAATACCGCTGGACCTATACAGCAGTACTGCTGGACATATATGGCAGTACCCCTAGACTTGTACGGCAGCACCACTGGACTGGACTTATGCGACAGCACCACTGGACTGGACTTATATGGCAGCAACACTGGACTTATGGCAGCAGAGGACACCACCAATGGAGTGACTGGATTGATGCAGCACAAGATAGCACCACTGGACTGGACTTATACAGCACCACTGGACTTTTATGGAAGTACTCCTGGACTTATACATCAGTACCCCTGGACTTATACGGCAGTACTGCCTGACTTATTTGGCAGTACCACTGGACTTATATGGCAGTATCCCTGGACTTATGACAGTACCGCTGCACTTATACGACAGTACACCTGGACTTACATGGCAGCACAGGACACCACCACTGGAGTGAATGGACTGATGCAGCACAAGACAGCACCACTGGACTGGACTTCTACAGCACCACTGGTCTTATACGGCAGTACCACTGGACTTATATGGCAGTACCCCTGGACTTCTACGGCAGTATCCCTGGACTTATATGGCAGTACCGCTGGACTTATACGACAGTACCCCTGGACTTATATGGCAGCACAGGACACCACCACTGGAGTGAATGTACTGATGCAGCACAAGACAGCACCACTGGACTGGACTTATACAGCATCACTGGACTTATATGGCAGTACCACTGGACCTATACAGCAGTACTGCTGGACTTATATGGTAGTACCGCTAGACTTGTATAGCAGCACCACTGGACTGGACTTATATGACAGCACCAATGGACTGCGCTTATACGGCAGCACCACTGGACTGGACTTATATGGCAGCTCCACTGGATTTATGGCAGCAGAGGACACCACCACTGGAGTGACTGGACTGATGCAGCACAAGACAGCACCACTGGACTGGACTTCTACAGCACCACTGGACTTATATGGAAGTATTCCTGGACTTATACGGCAGTACCCCTGGACTTCTACGGCAGCACTGCCGGACTTATTTGGCAGTACCGCTGGACTTATATGGCAGTACCCCTGGACTTATACGGTAGTGCAACTGGACTTATGGCAGCACTGGAAACCACCACTGGAGTGACTGGACTGATGCAGCACAAGACAGCACCACTGGACTGGACTTCTACAGCACCACTGGACTTATACAGCAGTACCACTGGACTTATATGGCAGTACCCCTGGACTTATACGGCAGTATCCCTGAACTTATATGACAGTACTGCTGGACTTATACGACAGTACCCCTGGACTTATACGGCAGTACCCCATAACTTATACAGCAATACTGCTGGACTTATATGGCAGCACCACTGGACTGGACTTATACAGCGGCACCGCTGGAATGGACTTATACGACAGCATCACTGGACTGGACTTATACAGCAGCACCACTGGACTGGACTTATACAGCAGCACCACTGGATTTATGACAGCACAGGACACCACCACTGGATTTATGGCAGCACAGGACACCACCACTGGACTGATGCAGCAGAAGACAGCACCACTGGACTGGACTTATACAGCATCACTGGACTTATGGCAGCACAGGACACCACCACTGGACTGATGCAGCAGAAGACAGCACCATTGGATTGGATTTATACAGCAGCACTGCACTTATGGCAGCACAGGACACCACCACTGGAGTGACAGGACTGTTACAGCACAAGACACCACCACTGGACTGATGCAGCACAAGACAGCATCACTGGAATGATACAAAAGAACAGTTCACCACCCGCACAGACACTGAGGAGACACGGCCTCTTGCTACACTGAAAATGTCGGCAATGCTCGGCTCCTTATATGGAATCCAAAACCCGCAAGAATACAGCAGCGGGATGATGACATTTTGCCTCATTCTAGTTTCCTAGTCTGGTGGGAAAACCCCAGCCGGACTCGGATCCGGACTCAGAGCGTGAAGTTCAGCGGGGGTTCAGTTCTCAGGGAACTGAACGCGCTCATCTCTGTAAATCAGCTTTGTCAGAATTAAATTGTTTAAAAACATACATATTATGGGTCATTTTTAGCAGAACATTTAAAAAACATGTAGGAAGAATATAAGTTGTTGCTTTTGGCAACGTGGGCACCCAAGCAAATTTGCTTTAAAAATGTAAAAACAAAACATCTACAAAATAGAAATTTCTAGAGGTGGAACAACAATATGAGCCCATACCGCTAGTGCAATGATAATGCTGCAACTTAATTTAGAAGTGTGCAATCCATAATTAAGAAGCACAAATCAAACAGCAGTGTAATAATACTTTATAGTAGGAATATGTTTTTGTTTTGTGGCCACAAGTTTTTACACAAAATGCACATTAGAAGCAGTAATTAGCACAACACAGACAATCACCAGGCCACCTAGGGCAGTGACAAATTTCCCATTAGGCACATGATGTACGTGCCTAGCGGCTGCACTTGTTTGGGAGCGGCACTAGGATGCTTGTGTTGGTACCGTTAGCCCAAAAAGTACTAGTAACTGCAAAACAGATCCACTGTAGTGTACCATATGCCATCTGGAATAGTGTGTAAACGAGTAGGAAATGCACCTACTGGCCCTGTACGTTGTCCTACTTAGAAAATATGTGTACATGCATAATTAAAAATAAAACGTCATAGTGCCTTTTTTTAAATTCTATTAAAATGTCTTTCATCAAATAAAGACTTATACCCAATCAATAAAAATAACAAAATTAGGCAGGGCTGACGTTACTGTTGTGCCTCACACCTAAATCCGTACCTGGTCCAGGAGCATCATTGTCATGCTCGTGCAAGTGGGCGATAACCTCTGCTCGATTGTAGTTGGCCTGGTAAGGAAAGCAATCACCTCTCTGCCATGCTGCCCTGGACTCCTTGTTATTTTGGCATGCAAAAGTGCGGTCAGACCAACATCCAACCAGCAAATCGTGAGTCGTCAGGGTATAGTTACTAGAAGTCGATTTTGGGTTTCAGTCGATTTTATGTGACAGGTATTTATTAAAGTCAAAATTGATTAAAATCGACTGAACTTAAATAGAACTGCAACAGAACCTGCAATACTTTAACATAGAGCGAACCCATATTTACTAATAGTTAATTTGAAAATCGACTCAAATTTGACCACAAATCATCAATTTTAATAGAACCATCAGACAGAAAGATTTCTATTTGACATTAAATCATATGGAATTGTCTGAAACCTCAGTATTTTGGAAAAAAGCATATGTGAGAAGCATGTGGGGCACTCTGGCTGCATAAATCATGGCATTTAAAGGCACAGCAATGATTAAAATAAACATGGATGCGCAAAATAACACAGGAATGAAGGTGTTTGTGGGTAATACAGTGCATGTGACAGTGTAAGTGGCCAATATGAATGCTTTGTATCAGTTTATTTTGGGTCGATTTTTGATCCATTTTTGGATGATTTTTTGGTGAATTGAATGCATTAGAACTTCAAATGGAACTCAAATCACCCAGTGATTTTATATTGGAACTCAAAATCAACTTTTAGTAAATAGCAACACTATAGTCGATTTTGTGGGGATGTTGGTTCTATTCTGGTCAATTTTAATTAGGCCCAAAATTGACTTTTAGTAAATATGCCCCTTCATGTCTTCTGCAACCAATGCCATGAGCTCCTTAAAGGTGATCTTAATGTTCCCCAAGTTTTGGTCTTACTCCACTGAGTGGATATGTCATCACCTTCCACACCAGAAATGTCAAGTGACTCCTTAGTAACCATTTCCTCATGATCACTCTCTCCCTGCACCTCCTCAGCCCTAAGCATCCTCCTCTGCCACTCCATGGAAAAACACAAAACACATAGAATAAAGACAAACAACACAAATCTACACTACCTCTAACATTCTCACACACACACATGAAACACACACAAACATTGACAAAGCAAAATAATACTAAAAAGACAGAAAAATAAGACAGGCAGAATAAAAACAAGACAATAAGTACATTTATAAGACTACTTACACACCACAAGCTCAAACTCAAGTCCAGCATATTCCTTCCAACAAGTCTTCTCTCCTAACTGCACCACTGCCAATGACCTGAACGCCACAAGGTTTGATCGGTTTGAGGAGTATTTATATGGGAAATGTTTTCCATGTTTATTCACTTTATTTGCATTCAATTGTATTTTGAGTCTTCGGCGTGAACAGTAAATGGCGATGTCCAGTAGAGTTTGTATCAGACATGACACAACTAAATACGACTGCATAGTCATTAGAAAAACATGATTTAGTGATAAATGATTCTTAGTGAATCTGTGTGATTGATAGAGAAAATCTCACACCTAACTCAAAGATGCCCAGTGTGCTCTTTCTCAACCAAACACAAATGTTAGTAAATTTACCCCTAAGAGAGCTGCAGAAGAGAAAGAATCCACAATACTAACATTACTTACAATTAGAGATGAGCGGGTTCGGTTAGTTGAGATCCGAACCCCCCCCGAACTTCAAGTGGTTTACACGGGTCCGAGGCAGCCTCGGTTCTTCCAGCCTTGCTTGACTAACCCGAACGAGGCAAAACGTCATCATCCCGCTGTCAGATTCTCGCAAGACTCAGATTCCATATAAAGAGCCATGCGTTGTCGCCATTTTCATTCGTGCATTGCAGATTGAGCCGAGAGGACGTGGCTACGTGCTCAGCCTGAATAGCCCAATATCAGCTAAATATCAGCTCAATATCTGTGCTCAGTATCAGTGCTGCATTGTGGTGACCAGTATATAGTAGTACAGTACAGTAGTCCATTGCTGTATTTTGCTGCTCCGTGTCAGTTCTATTATCCTGAACAGTGCTCAATATCTGTGCTCATTATTATCATTGCTGCATTGTGGTGACCACTGACCAGTATATAGTAGTACAGTACAGTAGTCCTGTGCTGTTCTCGCTGCCCAGTGTCAGTTCTTGTATCCTGAACAGTGCTCAATATCTGTGCTCATTATTATCATTGCTGCATTGTGGTGACCACTGACCAGTATATAGCAGTACAGTACAGTAGTCCAGTGCTGTTCTCGCTGCCCAGTGTCAGTTCTATTATCCTGAACAGCGCTCAATATCTGTGCTCATTATTATCATTGCTGCATTGTGGTGACCAGTATATGGTAGTACAGTACAGTACAGTAGTCCATTGCTGTATTTTGCTGCTCTGTGTCAGTTCTAGTATCATGAACAGTGCACAATATCTGTGCTCATTATTATCATTGCTGCATTGCGGTGACCACTGACCAGTATATAGTAGTACAGTACAGTAGTCCATTGCTGTATTTTGCTTCTCCGTGTCAGTTCTAGTATCCTGAACAGTGCTCAATATCTGTGCTCAGTATCAGTTCTGCATTGTGATGACTAAAATTCCAGTGTCTTGTGCTGCATCTTGCTGCTGTAGGGTGCAGTGGTAGTGTCCTGTTACTGTGCATAGGTCATCATCATTCTAGTCACAGTGGTATCTGGTATCTATCTAGTGGAATCTAATTCCAGACATTACTGCCGTCTAATTCCAGATATATTACTGTCATATAATTCCACACATTAAAAAATGGAGAACAAAAATGTGGAGGGTAAAATAGGGAAAGATCAAGATCCACTTCCACCTAGCGCTGACTCTGCTGCCACTAGTCATTGCAGAGACGATGAAATGCCATTAACATCGTCTGCCAAGGCCGATGCCCAATGTCATAGTAGAGAGCATGTAAAATCCAAAAAGCAAAAGTTCAGTAAAATGATCCAAAAAAAGAAATTAAAAGCGTCTGAGGAGAAGCGTAAACTTGCCAATATGCCATTTACGACACAGAGTGGCAAGGAACGGCTGAGGCCCTGGCCTATGTTCATGGCTAGTGGTTCAGCTTCACATGAGGATGGAAGCACTCATCCTCCCGCTAGAAAAATTAAAAGAGTTAAGCTGGCAAAAGCACAGCAAAGAACTGTGCGTTCTTCTAAATCACAAATCCCCAAGGAGAGTCCAATTGTGTCGGTTGCGATGCCTGACCTTCCCAACACTGGACGGGAAGAGGTGGCTTCTTCCACCATTTGCACGCCCCCTGCAAGTGCTGGAAGGAGCACCTACAGTCCAGTTCCTGATATTCAAATTGAAGATGTCACTGTTGAAGTACACCAGGATGAGGATATGGGTGTTACTGGCACTGAGGAGGAAATTGACAAGGAGGATTCTGATGGAGAGGTGGTTTGTTTAAGTAAGGCACCCGGGGAGACACCTGTTGTCCATGGGATGAATAAGGCCATTGACATGCCTGATCAAATTATTAAAAAAAAGCACCTCTTCGGTGTGGAATTATTTCAACAGAAATGCGGACAACTGGTGTCAAGCCGTGTGTTGCTTTTGTCAAGATGTAATAAGTAGGGGTAAGGATGTTAACCACCTAGGAACATCCTCCCTTATACGTCACCTGGAGCGCATTCATCAGAAGTCATTGACAAGTTCCAAAACTGTGGGTGACAGCGGAAGCAGTCCACTGACAACGAAATCCCTTCTTCCTCTTGTACCCAAGCTCCTGCAAACCACACCACCAACTCCCTCAATGTCAATATCCTCCTTAGACAGGAATGCCAAGAGTCCTACAGGCCATGTCACTGGCAAGTCTGACGAGTCCTCTCCTAACTGGGATTCCTCCGATGGAACCTTGAGTGTAACGCCTACTGCTGCTGGTGCTGCTGTTGTTGCTGCTGAGAGTCGATCGTCATCCCAGAGGGGAAGTCGGAAGACCACTTGTACTACTTCCAGTAAGCAATTGACTGTCCAACAGTCCTTTGCGAGGAAGATGAAATATCACAGCAGTCATCCTGTTGCAAAGCGGATAACTCAGGCCATGACAACTATGTTGGTGTTAGACGTGCGTCCGGTATCCACCGTTAGCTCACAGCGACTTAGAGAATTGCTTGAGGTAGTGTGACCCCGGTACCAAATACCATCTAGGTACCACTTCTCTAGGCAGGCGATACCGAGAATGTACACAGGCGTCAGAAAAAGAGTCACCAGTGTCCTAAAAAATGCAGTTGGACCCAATGTCCCCTTAACCACGGACATGTGGACAAGTGAAGCAGGGCAGACTAAGGACTATATGACTGTGACAGCCCACTGGGTAGATGTACTGCCTCCCGCCACAACAATAGCAGCGGCAGCACAAGTAGCAGTATCTCACAAATGACCACTCATTCCTAGGCAGGCTAAGCTTTGTATCACCGCTTTCAAGAAGAGGCACACAGCTGACAACCTCTTACGGAAACTGAGTAACATCATCGCAGATTGGCTTACCCCAATTGGACTCTCCTGGGGATTTGTGACATCAGACAACGCCACCAATATTGTGCGTGCATTACATGTGGGCAAATTCCAGCACGTCCGATGTTTTGCACACACAATGAATTTGGTGGTGCTGAATTTTTTTTTAATGACAGGGGCGTGCAAGAGATGCTGTTAGAGGCCCAAAGAATTGTGGGCCACTTTCGGCATTCAGCCACCGTGTGCTGAAGACTGGAGCACCAGCAAACACTCCTGAACATGCCCTGCCATCAGCTGAAGCAAGAGGTGGTAACAAGGTTGAATTCAAGCCTCTATATGCTTCAGAGGATGGAGGAGCAGCAAAAGCCTATATATCTGCCTACGATATAGGCAAAGAAGGGGGAATACCCCTGACTCAAGCGCAGTGGAGATTGATTTCAACGTTGTGCAAGGTTCTGCAACCCTTTGAACTTGCCACACGTGAAGTCAGTTCAGACACTGCCAGCCTGAGTCAGGTCATTCCCCTCATCAGGCTTTTGCAGAAGCAGCTGGAGAGATTGAAGGAGGAGCTAAAATGGAGCGATTTTGCTAGGCATGTGGGACTTGTGGATGGAGCCCTTCATTCGCTTAACCAGGATTCACGGGTGGTCAATCTGTTGAAATCAGAGCACTACATTTTGGCCACCGTGCTCGATCCTAGGTTTAAAGCCTACATTGTATCTCTCTTTCCGGCAGACACAAGTCTGCAGATGTTCAAAGACCTGCTGGTGAGACAATTGTTAAGTCAAGCGGAACGTGACTCGCCAACAACTCCACCTTCATTTTTTACCGCCACTGGAGCTGCCAGGAAAATGATAAAATTTCCAAAACCACCCGCTGGCGGTGATGCAGGGCAGTCAGGAGCGATAGCTGACATCTGGTCTGGACTGAAGGACCTGCCAACGATTACTGACATGTCGTCTACTGTTACTGCATATGATTCTATCACCATTGAAAGAATGAGTGACAGCATTCAAGTAGGCATGTCAGACAGTCCGTACGTATACTGGCAGGAAAAGAGGCAATTTGGAGGCCCTTTCACAAACTGGCATTATTTTACCTAAGTTGCCCCCCCCTCCAGTGTGTATTTCAAAAGAGTGTTTAGTGCAGCCGGTAACCTTGTCAGCGATCGGCGTAGGAGGTTACTTCCAGAAAATGTGGAGAAGATGATGTTCATCAAAATGAATTATAATCAATTCCTCCATGGAGACATTTACCATCAATTGCCTCCAGTAAGTACACAGGGACCTGTGATGGTGGATTCCAGTGGGGACGAATTAATACTCTGTGAGGAGGGGGATGTACACAGTGAAAGGGGTGAGGAATTGGAGGATGATGATGAGGAGGACATCTTGCCTTTGTAGAGCCAGTTTGTGCAAGGAGAGATTGATTGCTTCTTTTTTGTTGGGGGCCCAAACCAACCATTCATTTCAGCCACAGTCGTGTGGCAGACCCTGTCACTGAAATGATGGGTTTGATAAAGTGTGCATGTCCAATTTATACAACACAAGGGTGGGTGGGAGGGCCCAAGGACAATTCCATCTTGCACCTCTTTTTTTTATTTATCTTTGCATCATGTGCTGTTTGGGGACTATTTTTTTAAGTGCCATCCTGTCTGACACTGCAGTGCCACTCCTAGATGGGCCAGGTGTTTGTTCCGCCCACTTGGGTCGCTTAGCTTAGTCATCCAGCGACCTCGGTGCAAATTTCAGGACTAAAAATAATATTGTGAGGTGTTCAGAATAGACTAGAAATGAGTGGAAATTATGGTTATTGAGGTTAATAATACTATAGGATCAAAATGACCCCCAAATTCTTTGATTTAAGCTGTTTTTGAGGGTTTTTTGAAAAAAAAACACCCGAATCCAAAACACACCCGAATCCGACAAAATTTCTTAAGGGAGGTTTTTCCAAAACACGTCCGAATCCAAAACGCAACCGCGGAACCGAATCTAAAACCAAAACACAAAACCCGAAAAATGTCCGGTGCACATCTCTACTTACAATATACAGTAGGTCTGACTTTCCACTACAGATGTAGCCACACTTAGCTTTGCCATTTAGCGTCCTAGTCTTGGCAAAGCTGGCACGGCTATTGTGCCCGTGTACTATGACGTGCATGTATGTGCTTCAATAGGAAATACATTAGGCTGTGGCTAGTCTTAAGTCGCACCTGTGGCCATGTGTGGCAACTAAAATTAACCTTTTTGTTGGAATTACTGGTCAAAAAAAGGATTGTTGCAGCATGGTTGTCATGTTCTCAAAAGACTCAGCATAAGTGATAAGTAAATACATAGTGACACTACCGCATGCAATGCTGTAAAATATTGGTTAATAAACTACAGCAATCTTATTTTAGTTTGACTAATGATGAAGTCACATAATAGTATGTTAACTATTTACTATAAATTATACACTCAAAATTGCTAAACCACAGAAAAGAAAACAAATCATGAAAATAAGTTTATACACTGGGAATCTGCACAACAGGAATGAAAGATATTACAGTAATAACTCAGATGGTTAGTCATTTTGATAAACACCATAATTTAAGCCTTGAATGGTTAGAGCAATTGTATTGATGACACCAAAAATAAGAACTAGTCAAAAATAATACTACCAAGGGGCTTTAGCATGGACATTTTAGGAGAGGAGGAGGCACGTGTTCAGCCTCCTCTGTCTAGGTTCCCCCCTCTGTGTTGGGCACTGGTAGCTATGCAGCGCTGTAGAGAGTCTGAGCACTAGAGTGCTCAGATCCTAATGAACATGTGTGAATCTCCGGGAAAATGTTGTGGCGGCCATTTTGCCTGTGCGGCGCTACTGCCATAGATGCAGGACTCAGAAAGGGTAAGTATTAATAAAATGGATGCAGTGCATACGGTTGTGCACCCCTGGACACATGGGCCCATGTGCACCACACACACTGTACCCATTATAAATATGCCAGTGAGCTATAGATATGATCTCTACCCAAGAAGCACAATATTTATAGAATTTGGGGGAAAGCCCCGCAAAATTTTTTTTACCTTCTTCAGTCTTGCATCCTGTAGTATCCTGGCTCCACTTTCATGCAGTCCTAGCTGACATGTTTTCTTGATACAACTTTCATAATGATGCAACACATGCTTTCTTGCTCCTTGACCCATACAATATATTAATAGCCCCCCAATACATAAGTAGCTCCCACAGTTAATTAAAATAGAAAACATATTACATTAATAACCTCACCTGCTGCTTCATCCAGAAAGTAAAATAGACATTACTTCCATAACACACATCTACAGTACAATCTCCTAGAGCTGGTTAAAGGTTTGGGGGCACAAAAGACAGGGAGGCCCTATGGGACAGATTCACACAGACACACCCAGATCATACTGAAAAACAGAAACAGACACACATAATGTAATGCATAGAGTCACACAGATATGAAGAGTCACACAGATACAGTCATACAGACACACTCAGATCATACATACACACAGGAACAGACACACATAAAGTCATGCATAGTCACACAGACATGCAGAGTCACACAGATATACATAGTCACACAGACACACCCAGATCATACTGAAGAAACAGACACACATAATGTAATGCATAGAGTCACACAGATATGAAGAGTCACACAGATACAGTCATACAGACACACTCAGATCATACATACACACAGGAACAGACACACATAAAGTCATGCATAGTCACACAGACATGCAGAGTCACACAGATATACATAGTCACACAGACACACCCAGATCATACTGAAGAAACAGACACACATAATGTAATGCATAGAGTCACACAGATATGAAGAGTCACACAGATACAGTCATACAGACACACTCAGATCATACATACACACACACAGGAACAGACACACATAAAGTCATGCATAGTCACACAGACATGCAGAGTCACACAGATATACATAGTCACACAGACACACCCAGATCATACAGAAAAACAGAAACAGACACACATAATTTGATGCATAGTCACACAGACATGAAGAGTCACACAGGAACAGACACACATAAAGTCATGCATAGTCACACAGACACAACCAGATCATACAAAGAGCTGTTTCTAGCCAGTTTGGCTCCCAGTGCGAGATTTAAAAATATGCCTCCCCCTATTGACATAAAAAAATGCATAACCCTGTTAGATATAAAAAAACACAAATTTGCGGACGCCGAAGGCGCACGCACTCCCGGCAAGGGTGTGTGGTCTCTCGAAAATGGGTGTGGTCTCTCTAAAATGAGCAGAGGGAGAGAGCACCAGATCACTCTTTTTTTAAATACAGCAGACAGAGAGCACCCCTTTCAGATACAGCAGACAGAGAGAAAGCACCCCTTTTTCAGATACAGCAGACAGAGAAAGCACCCCTTTTTCAGATTCAGCAGACAGAGAGAAAGCACCCCTTTTTTTAGATACAGCAGACAGAGAAAGCATCCCTTTCAGATACAGCAGACAGAGAAAGCACCCCTTTCAGATTCAGCAGACAGAGAGAAAGCACCCCTTTTTCAGATACAGCAGACAGAGAAAGCACCCCTTTTTCAGATTCAGCAGACAGAGAGAAAGCACCCCTTTTTTTAGATACAGCAGACAGAGAAAGCATCCCTTTCAGATACAGCAGACAGAGCACCCACGCCATGCCACGCCACTCCAGACAACACAGTACTGGAGACAGATACGTCCATCCAGTACACTCTCCACAGCTGGAGTGAAGATGGCGCCGATGCACGGGTTTATATAGAATCCAAAAGCAGCGAGAATCCATCAGCGGGAAGATAACATTCGGATTCACTTTGGGATCTGAGTAAGGTGGGAAGTCCCGAGCAATGTTTGGGTGGGTTCGTTTCCCATGGCACCAAACCTGCTCATCCCTGTATGACTTTATGTGTGTCTGTTTCTGTTTGCCTTATATGATCAGTGCCATTTCTTGCGGCTCCTGGTGCTCGGCTCCCCCTCCTCCCAGTCCTTAGTACTCCTCTCGGGGGGCGGAGTTTCATGTAATGACATATGTGCATTGGGACATCACGTCACAACGCAGCGTTTTGCAAAACTCCTCCCCCGAGTAGAGTACTAATGACGGCAAAGAGGGGGAGCAGGGGAGCAACTGTAGGGCAGGAGGAGGAAGAGGGAGATGCGGGCTGCCGGGCGCTGTACACACCCCTGACAGCAAGCACTACACAGCCCTAGCAACTGGCATTACACAGCCCTGGCAACTAGCATTACACAGCCCTGGCAACTAGTATGACACAGCCCTGGCAACTAGCATTACACATCCCTGAGCCCAGACAACGAGCATTACTACTGACAACGAGCACTACGCACCCCTGGCAACTAGCATTGCACACCACTGGCAACTAGCATTACACACCCCTGAGCCCTGAAAATGAGTATTACCCCTGGCAACGAGTGTGGATCACAGAGCATGAATTCCCTGGCAACGAGCATGACACCCAGCTTGTGAAACCCTTGGCAACGAGCAGGTAATTTAAAAGTAATTAGAAGCTTTACTGTAGGGCATAATGTATCAAGGGCATTGCGGTGTGTGGCATAATATGGTGCAGGGGGCATTACTGTGTGGGGCTTAATATGGTGGAATTTTTTTTTTCTGTGGTGGCTGTGATATGTTGGTATATTGAAAAAATATGTTGCTGTATCTGAAAAACGGGTGCTCTTTCTGTCTGCTGTATCTGAAAAAGGGGTGCTTTCTCTCTGTCTGCTGTATCTGAAAGAGGTGCTCTCTGTCTGCTGTATCTAAAAGGGGTGTTCTCTCTGCTTTATCTGAAAAAGGGTTGCTCTCTGCTGTATCTGAAAAATGGGTGCTCTCTCTCTGTCTGCTCTATCTTAAATAGGGGTGGTCTCTGCTGTAACTGAAAAAGGGGTGCTATCTCTGTCTGCTGTATCTGAAAGGTGTGCTTTCTCTGCCTGCTCTATCTAAAAAGGGGTGCTTTCTGTCTGCTGTATCTGAAAGGGTACTCTCTCTGCTGAATCTTAAAAAGGGGTGCTCTCTGTCTGCTGTATATGAAAGAGGGGTGCTATCTCTGTCTGCTGTATTTGAAAAAATGGGTGCTCTCTGTCTGCTGTATCTGAAAGGTGTGCTCTCTCTGCCTGCTTTATCTAAAAAGGGGTGCTCTCTGTCTGCTGTATCTGAAAGTGTACTCTCTCTGCTGAATCTGAAAAAGGGGTGCTCTTTCTGTCTGCTGTATCTGAAAGGGGTGCTCTCTCTGCTGTATCTGAAAAATGGGTGCTCTCTCTGTCTGCTGTATCTGAAAAAGGGGTGCACTCTCTGTCTGCTTTATCTGAAAGGGGTGTTTTTTCTGCTATCTGAAAAAGGGGTGGTCTCTGTCTGCTGTAACTGAAAAAGGGGTGCTCTCTGTATGCTGTATCTGAAAGGGGTGGTCTCTCTGCTGCATCTGAAATAGGGGTGCTATCTCTGTCTGCTGTATTTGAAAAAATGGGCTCTCTCTCTCTGTCTGCTGTATCTGAAAGGTGTGCTTTCTCTGCCTGCTGTATCTAAAAAGGGGTGCTCTCTGTCTGCTGTATCAGAAAGGGTACTCTCTCTGCTTAATCTGTTTGCTGTATCTGAAAAAGGAGTGCTGTCTGTCTGCTGTATCTGAAAAAAATGGTGCTCGCCTCTCTCCCTCTGCTGTTTCTGAAAGGGGTGCTCTCTCTCTGTCTGCTCTATCTTAAATAGGGGTGGTCTCTGCTGTAACTGAAAAAGGGGTGCTATCTCTGTCTGCTGTATCTGAAAGGTGTGCTTTCTCTGCCTGCTCTATCTAAAAAGGGGTGCTTTCTGTCTGCTGTATCTGAAAGGGTACTCTCTCTGCTGAATCTTAAAAAGGGGTGCTCTCTGTCTGCTGTATATGAAAGAGGGGTGCTATCTCTGTCTGCTGTATTTGAAAAAATGGGTGCTCTCTGTCTGCTGTATCTGAAAGGTGTGCTCTCTCTGCCTGCTTTATCTAAAAAGGGGTGCTCTCTGTCTGCTGTATCTGAAAGTGTACTCTCTCTGCTGAATCTGAAAAAGGGGTGCTCTTTCTGTCTGCTGTATCTGAAATGGGTGCTCTCTCTGCTGTATCTGAAAAATGGGTGCTCTCTCTGTCTGCTGTATCTGAAAAAGGGGTGCGCTCTCTGTCTGCTTTATCTGAAAGGGGTGTTTTTTCTGCTATCTGAAAAAGGGGTGGTCTCTGTCTGCTGTAACTGAAAAAGGGGTGCTCTCTGTATGCTGTATCTGAAAGGGGTGGTCTCTCTGCTGCATATGAAATAGGGGTGCTATCTCTGTCTGCTGTATTTGAAAAAATGGGCTCTCTCTCTCTGTCTGCTGTATCTGAAAGGTGTGCTTTCTCTGCCTGCTGTATCTAAAAAGGGGTGCTCTCTGTCTGCTGTATCAGAAAGGGTACTCTCTCTGCTTAATCTGTTTGCTGTATCTGAAAAAGGAGTGCTGTCTGTCTGCTGTATCTGAAAAAAATGGTGCTCTCTCCCTCTGCTGTTTCTGAAAGGGGTGCTCTCTCTGTCTGATGTATCTGAAAAAGGGGTGCTCTATCTGTCTGCTGTTTCTGAAAAAGGGGTGCTCTCTCTGTCTGCTGTATCTTAAAGGGGTGCTCTCTCTATATGCTGCATCTGAAAAAGGGGTGCTCTCTCTGTCTGCTGTATCTGAAAGGGGTGCTCTCTCTCTCTCTCTCTCTCTCTCTATCTCTCTGTGTCTGCTGTATCTGCAAGGGGTGCTCATTCTGTCTGCTCTAACTGAAAAAGGGGTGCTCTCTGCTGTATCTGAAAAGGGATGCTCTCTATGCTGTATCTGAAAAGTGGGTGCGTTCTATGTCTGCTGTTTCTGAAAAAGGGGTGCTCTCTCTCTGTCTGCTGTATCTTAAAGGGGTGCTCTTTTTGTCTGCTCTATCTGAAAAAGGGGTGGTCTCTGTCTGCTGTATCTGAAAAGAGGTGCTCTCTGTCTGCTGTATCTGAAAGGGGTGTTTTATCTGTTTTCTCTATCTGAAAAATGGGTGGTCTCTGTCTGCTGTAACTGAAAAAGGGGTGCTCTCTGTATGCTGTATCTGAAAGGGGTGGTCTCTCTGCTGCATCTGAAATAGGGGTGCTATCTCTGTCTGCTGTATTTGAAAAAATGGGCGCTCTCTCTCTGTCTGCTGTATCTGAAAGGTGTGCTTTCTCTGCCTGCTGTATCTAAAAAGGGGTGCTCTCTGTCTGCTGTATCAGAAAGGGTACTCTCTCTATTTAATCTGAAAAAGGGGTGCTCTCTGTTTGCTGTATCTGAAAAAGGAGTGCTGTCTGTCTGCTGTATCTGAAAAAAATGGTGCTCTCTCCCTCTGCTGTTTCTGAAAGGGGTGCTCTCTCTGTCTGATGTATCTGAAAAAGGGGTGCTCTATCTGTCTGCTGTTTCTGAAAAAGGGGTGCTCTCTCTGTCTGCTGTATCTTAAAGGGGTGCTCTCTTTATATGCTGCATCTGAAAAAGGGGTGCTCTCTCTGCTGTATCTGAAAGGGGGGCTCTCTCTCTCTGTGTCTGCTGTATCTGCAAGGTGTGTTCTGTCTGTCTGCACTAACTGAAAAAGGGGTGCTCTCTGTCTGCTGTATCTGAAAAGGGATGCTCTCTATGCTGTATCTGAAAAGTGGGTGCGCTCTCTGCTGTTTCTCAAAAAGGGGTGCTCTCTCTCTGTCTGCTGTATCTGAAAGGGGTGCTCTTTTTGTCTGCTCGATCTGAAAAAGGGGTGGTCTCTGTCTGCTGTATCTGAAAAGGGGTGCTCTCTGTTTGCTGTATCTGAAAAAAAAGTGTTCTTTCTCTTTCTGCTGTATCTGAAAAAGGGGAGATCTCTGCTGTATATGTGAAAGGGGTTCTGTCTCTGCTGTACCTGAAAAAAGGGGTTATCTCTGCTGTATCTGAAAGGGGTGCTCTCACTGTCTGTTGTATCTGAAAAAGGGGTGCACTCTCTGTCTGCTCTATCTGAAAAAAGGGTGCGGTTCTCTGCTGTATCTGAAAAGGAGTGTTTTCTCTGTCTGCTGTATCTGAAAAAGGGCTGCTCTCTCTGTCTGCTGTATCTGAAAGTGGTGCTCTCTGTCTGCTCTATCTGAAAAAAGGGTGCGGTTCTCTGCTGTATCTGAAAAGGGGTGTTTTCTCTGTCTGCTGTATCTGAAAAAGGGCTGCTCTCTCTGTCTGCTGTATCTGAAAGCGGTGCTCTCTGTCTGCTCTATCTGAAAAAGGGGTGCTCTCTGTCTCCTGTATCTTAAAAAGGGGTGCTCTCTCTCTGCTGTAACTGAAAAAAGGGGTGCTCTCTCTTCTCTATCGGAAAAAGGGGTGCTCTCTCTGTCTGCTGTATCTAAAAAAGGGCTGCTCTCTCTGTCTGCTGTATCTGAAAGCGGTGCTCTGTCTGCTCTATCTGAAAAGGGGGTGCTCTCTGTCTGCTGTATCTTAAAAAGGAGTGCTCTCTCTCTGTCTGCTGTATCTGAAAAAAGGGGTGCTCTCTCTTCTGTATCTTAACACTGGACTTATACGGCATTACCACTGGACTGGATTTATAAGGCAGTATCACTGGACTTATACGGCAGTATCACTGGACATATACAGCAGCACAGGGACACCACCACTGGACTGATGCAGCACAACACAGAACCACTGGACTGGACTTATACAGCAGCACTGGACATATGGCATTAGAGGACACCACCACTGTGATTGGACTGATGCAGCACAAGACACCACCACTGGACTGATGCAGCACAAGACACCACCACTGGACTGATGCAGCACAAGACAGCACCACTGGACTGATGCAGCACAAGACAGCACTGGAATGACACATACGACAGAGCAGGTCACCATACCACTGAGGATGGAGACACGTCCTCTCGCTACACTCTTCAGGACTGGAGCGAAAATGGAGGCGACGCGCGGCTCCTTATATGGAATCCAAAACCCGTGAGAATCCGATAGCTGGATGATGACGTTTTGCCTCATTCTGGTTTCCGAGTCAGGCAGGAAACCCCAAGCCGGACTCGGATTTAGGCCCGGGAAGTGATGTTTGGTAGAGTTCGGTTCTCAGAGAACCGAACTTTCTGATCTCTACTGAAAATGAGTGGAACTGAATGTTATTGAGGTTAATAATAGTATAAGAACAAAAAAAATCCCAAATTCTGCAATTTTAGCTGTTTTTATGAATTTTTCAAAAAAACACAGATCCAAAACCAAAACATGCAAGGGCGGTTTTGTCAAAACCAACACAGATTCAAAACACGAAGGCGATCCCGATCCAAAACCAAAACACAAAACCCCAAAACAATGGACCGACGCACACCCCTAAGTCATACATATATGCATAGAGAGTCACACAGATAAGCAGATCCAAACAGATATGCAGTCACACAGACACACCCAGATCATACATACACACAGAAACAGACACACATAAAGTTACAGTATGCTTAGAGTCACACAGACATGCAGAGTCATACAAATATTAGAGATGAGCGCCTGAAATTTTTCGGGTTTTGTGTTTTGGTTTTGGGTTCGGTTCCGCGGCCGTGTTTTGGGTTCGAACGCGTTTTGGCAAAACCTCACCGAATTTTTTTTGTCGGATTCGGGTGTGTTTTGGATTCGGGTGTTTTTTTTCAAAAAACACTAAAAAACAGCTTAAATCATAGAATTTGGGGGTCATTTTGATCCCAAAGTATTATTAACCTCAAAAACCATAATTTACACTCATTTTCAGTTTATTCTGAATACCTCACACCTCACAATATTATTTTTAGTCCTAAAATTTGCACCGAGGTCGCTGTGTGAGTAAGATAAGCGACCCTAGTGGCCGACACAAACACCGGGCCCATCTAGGAGTGGCACTGCAGTGTCACGCAGGATGTCCCTTCCAAAAAACCCTCCCCAAACAGCACATGACGCAAAGAAAAAAAGAGGCGCAATGAGGTAGCTGTGTGAGTAAGATTAGCGACCCTAGTGGCCGACACAAACACCGGGCCCATCTAGGAGTGGCACTGCAGTGTCACGCAGGATGGCCCTTCCAAAAAACCCTCCCCAAACAGCACATGACGCAAAGAAAAAAAGAGGCGCAATGAGGTAGCTGACTGTGTGAGTAAGATAAGCGACCCTAGTGGCCGACACAAACACCGGGCCCATCTAGGAGTGGCACTGCAGTGTCACGCAGGATGTCCCTTCCAAAAAACCCTCCCCAATCAGCACATGATGCAAAGAAAAAGAAAAGAAAAAAGAGGTGCAAGATGGAATTGTCCTTGGGCCCTCCCACCCACCCTTATGTTGTATAAACAAAACAGGACATGCACACTTTAACCAACCCATCATTTCAGTGACAGGGTCTGCCACACGACTGTGACTGATATGACGGGTTGGTTTGGACCCCCCCAAAAAAAGAAGCAATTAATCTCTCCTTGCACAAACTGGCTCTACAGAGGCAAGATGTCCACCTCATCTTCACCCTCCGATATATCACCGTGTACATCCCCCTCCTCACAGATTATCAATTCGTCCCCACTGGAATCCACCATCTCAGCTCCCTGTGTACTTTGTGGAGGCAATTGCTGCTGGTCAATGTCTCCGCGGAGGAATTGATTATAATTCATTTTAATGAACATCATCTTCTCCACATTTTCTGGATGTAACCTCGTACGCCGATTGCTGACAAGGTGAGCGGCGGCACTAAACACTCTTTCGGAGTACACACTTGTGGGAGGGCAACTTAGGTAGAATAAAGCCAGTTTGTGCAAGGGCCTCCAAATTGCCTCTTTTTCCTGCCAGTATAAGTACGGACTGTGTGACGTGCCTACTTGGATGCGGTCACTCATATAATCCTCCACCATTCTATCAATGTTGAGAGAATCATATGCAGTGACAGTAGACGACATGTCCGTAATCGTTGTCAGGTCCTTCAGTCCGGACCAGATGTCAGCATCAGCAGTCGCTCCAGACTGCCCTGCATCACCGCCAGCGGGTGGGCTCGGAATTCTGAGCCTTTTCCTCGCACCCCCAGTTGCGGGAGAATGTGAAGGAGGAGATGTTGACAGGTCGCGTTCCGCTTGACTTGACAATTTTGTCACCAGCAGGTCTTTCAACCCCAGCAGACTTGTGTCTGCCGGAAAGAGAGATCCAAGGTAGGCTTTAAATCTAGGATCGAGCACGGTGGCCAAAATGTAGTGCTCTGATTTCAACAGATTGACCACCCGTGAATCCTTGTTAAGCGAATTAAGGGCTGCATCCACAAGTCCCACATGCCTAGCGGAATCGCTCCCTTTTAGCTCCTTCTTCAATGCCTCCAGCTTCTTCTGCAAAAGCCTGATGAGGGGAATGACCTGACTCAGGCTGGCAGTGTCTGAACTGACTTCACGTGTGGCAAGTTCAAAGGGCATCAGAACCTTGCACAACGTTGAAATCATTCTCCACTGCACTTGAGACAGGTGCATTCCACCTCCTATATCGTGCTCAATTGTATAGGCTTGAATGGCCTTTTGCTGCTCCTCCAACCTCTGAAGCATATAGAGGGTTGAATTCCACCTCGTTACCACTTCTTGCTTCAGATGATGGCAGGGCAGGTTCAGTAGTTTTTGGTGGTGCTCCAGTCTTCTGTACGTGGTGCCTGTACGCCGAAAGTGTCCCGCAATTCTTCTGGCCACCGACAGCATCTCTTGCACGCCCCTGTCGTTTTTTAAAAAATTCTGCACCACCAAATTCAAGGTATGTGCAAAACATGGGACGTGCTGGAATTTGCCCATATTTAATGCACACACAATATTGCTGGCGTTGTCCGATGCCACAAATCCACAGGAGAGTCCAATTGGGGTAAGCCATTCCGCGATGATCTTCCTCAGTTGCCGTAAGAGGTTTTCAGCTGTGTGCGTATTCTGGAAAGCGGTGATACAAAGCGTAGCCTGCCTAGGAAAGAGTTGGCGTTTGCGAGATGCTGCTACTGGTGCCGCCGCTGCTGTTCTTGCGGCGGGAGTCCATACATCTACCCAGTGGGCTGTCACAGTCATATAGTCCTGACCCTGCCCTGCTCCACTTGTCCACATGTCCGTGGTTAAGTGGACATTGGGTACAACTGCATTTTTTAGGACACTGGTGAGTCTTTTTCTGACGTCCGTGTACATTCTCGGTATCGCCTGCCTAGAGAAGTGGAACCTAGATGGTATTTGGTAACGGGGGCACACTGCCTCAATAAATTGTCTAGTTCCCTGTGAACTAACGGCGGATACCGGACGCACGTCTAACACCAACATAGTTGTCAAGGCCTCAGTTATCCGCTTTGCAGTAGGATGACTGCTGTGATATTTCATCTTCCTCGCAAAGGACTGTTGAACAGTCAATTGCTTACTGGAAGTAGTACAAGTGGGCTTACGACTTCCCCTCTGGGATGACCATCGACTCCCAGCGGCAACAACAGCAGCGCCAGCAGCAGTAGGCGTTACACGCAAGGATGCATCGGAGGAATCCCAGGCAGGAGAGGACTCGTCAGAATTGCCAGTGACATGGCCTGCAGGACTATTGGCATTCCTGGGGAAGGAGGAAATTGACACTGAGGGAGTTGGTGGGGTGGTTTGCGTGAGCTTGGTTACAAGAGGAAGGGATTTACTGGTCAGTGGACTGCTTCCGCTGTCACCCAAAGTTTTTGAACTTGTCACTGACTTATTATGAATGCGCTGCAGGTGACGTATAAGGGAGGATGTTCCGAGGTGGTTAACGTCCTTACCCCTACTTATTACAGCTTGACAAAGGGAACACACGGCTTGACACCTGTTGTCCGCATTTCTGGTGAAATACCTCCACACCGAAGAGCTGATTTTTTTGGTATTTTCACCTGGCATGTCAACGGCCATATTCCTCCCACGGACAACAGGTGTCTCCCCGGGTGCCTGACTTAAACAAACCACCTCACCATCAGAATCCTCCTGGTCAATTTCCTCCCCAGCGCCAGCAACACCCATATCCTCCTCATCCTGGTGTACTTCAACACTGACATCTTCAATCTGACTATCAGGAACTGGACTGCGGGTGCTCCTTCCAGCACTTGCAGGGGGCGTGCAAATGGTGGAAGGCGCATGCTTTTCACGTCCAGTGTTGGGAAGGTCAGGCATCGCAACCGACACAATTGGACTCTCCTTGTGGATTTGGGATTTCGAAGAATGCACAGTTCTTTGCTGTGCTGCTTTTGCCAGCTTGAGTCTTTTCATTTTTCTAGCGAGAGGCTGAGTGCTTCCATCCTCATGTGAAGCTGAACCACTAGCCATGAACATAGGCCAGGGCCTCAGCCGTTCCTTGCCACTCCGTGTGGTAAATGGCATATTGGCAAGTTTACGCTTCTCCTCCGACAATTTTATTTTAGGTTTTGGAGTCCTTTTTTTTCTGATATTTGGTGTTTTGGATTTGACATGCTCTGTACTATGACATTGGGCATCGGCCTTGGCAGACGACGTTGCTGGCATTTCATCGTCTCGGCCATGACTAGTGGCAGCAGCTTCAGCACGAGGTGGAAGTGGATCTTGATCTTTCCCTAATTTTGGAACCTCAACATTTTTGTTCTCCATATTTTAATAGGCACAACTAAAAGGCACCTCAGGTAAACAATGGAGATGGATACTAGTATACAATTATGGACTGCCTGCCGACTGCAGACACAGAGGTAGCCACAGCCGTGAACTACCGTACTGTACTGTGTCTGCAGCTAATATAGACTGGTTGATAAAGAGAAGATGTCTATGTAACTATGTATGTATAAAGAAGACTGAAAAAAATCCACGGTTAGGTGGTATACAATTATGGAAGGACTGCCTGCCGAGTGCAGACACAGAGGTAGCCACAGCCGTGAACTACCGTACTGTACTGTGTCTGCAGCTAATATAGACTGGTTGATAAAGAGAAGATGTCTATGTAACTATGTATGTATAAAGAAGAATGAAAAAAAACCACGGTTAGGTGGTAAACAATTATGGACGGACTGCCTGCCGAGTGCAGACACAGAGGTAGCCACAGCCATGAACTACCGTACTGTACTGTGTCTGCAGCTAATATAGACTGGTTGATAAAGAGAAGATGTCTATGTAACTATGTATGTATAAAGAAGAATGAAAAAAATCCACGGTTAGGTGGTATTACAATTATGGACGGACTGCCTGCCGAGTGCAGAGACACAGAGGTAGCCACAGCCGTGAACTACCGTACTGTGTCTGCTGCGACTGGATGATAAATGATATAAAAAATATATATATATCACTACTGCAGCCGGACAGGTATATATTATATATTATATAATGACGGACCTGCTGGACACTGTCTGTCAGCAGAATGAGTTTTATTTTTATAGAATAAAAAAAAAAAAAACACACAAGTGAAGTCACACGACGAGTGTTTAACTTTTTCAGGCAATCACAATATAAGTATACTAATACTGGTGGTCAGTGTGGTCAGGTCACTGGTCAGTCACACTGGCAGTGGCACTCCTGCAGCAAAAGTGTGCACTGTTTAATTTTAATATAATATGTACTCCTGGCTCCTGCTATAACCTATAACTGGCACTGCAGTAGTGCTCCCCAGTCTCCCCCACAATTATAAGCTGTGTGAGCTGAGCAGTCAGACAGATATATAATATATATAGATGATGCAGCACACTGGCCTGAGCCTGAGCAGTGCACACAGATATGGTATGTGACTGACTGAGTCACTGTGTGTATCGCTTTTTTCAGGCAGAGAACGGATATATTAAATAAACTGCACTGTGTGTCTGGTGGTCACTCACTATATAATATATTATGTACTCCTGGCTCCTGCTATAACCTATAACTGGCACTGCAGTAGTGCTCCCCAGTCTCCCCCACAATTATAAGCTGTGTGAGCTGAGCAGTCAGACAGATATATATAATATTATATATAGATAATAGATGATGCAGCACACTGGCCTGAGCCTGAGCAGTGCACACAGATATGGTATGTGACTGACTGAGTCACTGTGTGTATCGCTTTTTTCAGGCAGAGAACGGATATATTAAATAAACTGCACTGTGTGTCTGGTGGTCACTCACTATATAATATATTATGTACTCCTGGCTCCTGCTATAACCTATAACTGGCACTGCAGTAGTGCTCCCCAGTCTCCCCCACAATTATAAGCTGTGTGAGCTGAGCAGTCAGACAGATATATATAATATTATATATAGATAATAGATGATGCAGCACACTGGCCTGAGCCTGAGCAGTGCACACAGATATGGTATGTGACTGACTGAGTCACTGTGTGTATCGCTTTTTTCAGGCAGAGAACGGATATATTAAATAAACTGCACTGTGTGTCTGGTGGTCACTCACTATATAATATATTATGTACTCCTGGCTCCTGCTATAACCTATAACTGGCACTGCAGTAGTGCTCCCCAGTCTCCCCCACAATTATAAGCTGTGTGAGCTGAGCAGTCAGACAGATATATATAATATTATATATAGATAATAGATGATGCAGCACACTGGCCTGAGCCTGAGCAGTGCACACAGATATGGTATGTGACTGACTGAGTCACTGTGTGTATCGCTTTTTTCAGGCAGAGAACGGATATATTAAATAAACTGCACTGTGTGTCTGGTGGTCACTCACTATATAATATATTATGTACTCCTGGCTCCTGCTATAACCTATAACTGGCACTGCAGTAGTGCTCCCCAGTCTCCCCCACAATTATAAGCTGTGTGAGCTGAGCAGTCAGACAGATATATATAATATTATATATAGATAATAGATGATGCAGCACACTGGCCTGAGCCTGAGCAGTGCACACAGATATGGTATGTGACTGAGTCACTGTGTGCTGTGTATCGCTTTTTTCAGGCAGAGAACGGATTATAAAGTAAACTGCACTGTCCTCACTAGTAAACTCTCTCCACTCAGTCTCTACACTTCTACAGTAACAGTACTCCTCCTAGTCAGCTCCAGTAAATCTCTCTCAGTCTCTTATAATCTAAATGGAGAGGACGCCAGCCACGTCCTCTCCCTATCAATCTCAATGCACGTGTGAAAATGGCGGCGACGCGCGGCTCCTTATATAGAATCCGAGTCTCGCGATAGAATCCGAGCCTCGCGAGAATCCGACAGCGTCATGATGACGTTCGGGCGCGCTCGGGTTAACCGAGCAAGGCGGGAAGATCCGAGTCTGCTCGGACCCGTGAAAAAAACCATGAAGTTCTGGCGGGTTCGGATTCAGAGAAACCGAACCCGCTCATCTCTAACAAATATACGTAGTCACACAGACAAACCCAGATCATATATACAAACAGAAACAGACACACATAAAGTCATGCATAGAGTCAGACAGCCATTCAGAATCATACATACAGTATATGCATAGAGAGTCACACAGATATGCTGATTCAAACAGATATGCAGTCACACAGGCACACCCAGATCATATGTACACACAGAAACAGACACACATAAAGTCAGACAGCCATGCAGAATCATACATACAGTATATGCATAGAGAGTCACACAGATATGCTGATTCAAACAGATATGCAGTCACACAGGCACACCCAGATCATATGTACACACAGAAACAGACACACATAAAGTAATGCGTAGAGTCACACAGACATGCAGAGTCATACAGATATACAGAGTTACACAGACACACTCAGGATAACACATGTACACGAGGGTGATACAAACATAGAGAGTCACACAGAGATACAGACTGAGACACCTAATATAGTGCCTCCCCTCCTCCCTTATAGGCAAATGAGTTGGTACTCTTAGGACTGCAGCAGCTCCATCCTCTCCTACCTCCCCCAATGCTGTGTAAATGTACCCCCCTACTCGGATTCCATCTCTTCCTTGCCCAGCCTACTTACAACACTGCAGCTATAACTTAATGGTATTACCTGATGTCTACTAGTTAGTAGGCGGATAGTAGATGTGAGCATGAAGGTTAATCCACATGGTGAGTCCAATGCTATAATAGATTTTATTGAACATAACAGAATACAGGTAATAGAAGATAAACAGCAGTCAATATAATAAAGTATCAATCTTTCTTGGGCTAAGTATCGTACAGCCATGCAGTACTGTGATAATCCAATAACATAGTGACAAGCTTGGGCACATGCAGAACCTTTTATAGAGCCAAGTAAGCAACAAGCACCTGCAGTCTAAGCCTGAACCTATAAGTCTGATGACTCAGACATTTGGGGCCAAATGTAATAGAGGGAGAGTTTCAAAAAGATTTTGTAAGGTTTTTCAGTTTTTTTTAAAGTGGCAATCATTTACACAGCAAGATCAACCTGATTTTGCAGTGCAAATGAATTTCACTTTAAAAACAACCTGAAAAACCTTACCAAATCTCTCACTTTCTGAAACTTTCACTCTATTACATTTGGCCCATGATGTTATTGAGGCCAATGAGTCAATCACAATAACACAGACATATGATGTGATTGTGGCTGAGGAGTAATGCACCATAACACTCATTTAAGAGACAGCTTGTAGCGATTAACCATTTAACTACATGTCAGAAGCCCCCCTTCCCTGACCGGGTTCTAAAAATTTCCATTACTTTTAATGTCCAAATGTCATACTAATCTCTGCCCTGTGCCATACAGTGATCTGGTATGAATAATGCAATAACTTCTACCACTGCAGCTCCATCAGTCACAAGTCACAAAGAAACTTTTGTGTGGGCAATGCACAGTAAAGAGTGAGTAGGTCTTGGTCACATGTTCCTTGAAAACCCATTGCTGCAAGGCTCCAGAACAGTGACTTTTATAGACTAAAGCTAGGTACACACTATATAATGAAACAAACAATGTGACGGTCATTACAATTTCCATAAATGCTAGAACACATGATATAAAGCATACACAATGAGCAACCTTTCGAATGATGGCACGATATATCATATTGGAGGATTGTACCCAATTAATCATGGCTCTTGTAAACCATGGGCCTTATTCAGGTCCTGAAGTACTGTGCATGTGCAGTATGGGTCTGCGATGGCGGATTGACCGTCGGATACCATTTGGAAACGCTGTAGGTCTGGAGAGACACAGGCGCTGAAGCTGGAGAAACAATAATGTTGTTCATTGGAAGGGAGCAGCTAAATTATGTTGTACCTAGTAGTGGCCTGATACTGGCTCTAGGTGAGATCAGATATGACCATGTCGGACTGCCCACTGACGACTACTGGAAGCTATTTTTTCAGCATCCACTGAACTCTACATACACTGTTAACCTCTGTTAACTCCTCTGTTTCCACAGCAACCACTCCAGACTTCTACTCCTCACCTGGCAATAGAAGGATGATCTACTCACAGCTGCATGAAGTCAGTTTACCTGCAGCATGAGTTTAGGAATCTCACATAAACCAGAACTGCACACTTCTCCCTCAACATCATTGGCTAAGATTGGCAATCCTATCAGGATCGCCCACTACCCAGGGCTGATTGCAGCAGCAGTGATGGCAGACCACTTATTGTTAGCTGTACATTTTGCAGGATTGTGAAATTCTACAAGAGGTGTAAGAAAGAATTTGCTAATTTCTCCCTCTATATCTCTCAATGCTCCTTCATATCTCTCTTATCTTCCCCTCCTTACATATATTTCTATTTCCCCCATCATATCTGTCTTACAGCCCCTCTATACTGTATATCTCTTATTGCCCCTAAATATATTTCACTGTCCCCTATAGCTCTCATTGCTCTCTCATAGCGCTCTCCTTGCCCCTTCACAGTTCTCTCATTGCCCCCTCACAGCTCTCTCATTGTCCACCCATATATCTATCATTGCACCCTCCCTCCATAATTCTCTCATTGCCCCATGCATATTTCTCAATACCCCTCTATATCCCTCTCATTGCCCCGTTATAGGGCCTAATTCAGACCTGATCGCTCGCTAGGGTTTTTTTGCAGCGCTGTGAACAGATAGTCGCCACCCATAGGAGAGTGTACTTTCGCTTTGAAAGTGTGCGAACGCATGTGTAGCAGAGCTGTACAAACAAATCTTGTGCAGTATCTGCACTGCCCAGGACTTACTCAGCCGCTGCAATCACTTCAGCCTGTCCGAGCTCGGAATTGACGTCAGGAACCCTCCCTGCAAACGCATGGACACACCTGCGTTTTTCCAACCACTCCCTGAAAACGATCAGTTGCCACCCACAAATACCTTCTTCCTGTCAATTACCTTGCGAACACCTGTGCGAATGGATTCTTCGCACAAACCCATCGCTGAGCGGCGATCCGCTTTGTACCTGTGCGACGCGCCTGCGCATTGAAGTGCATACGCATGCGCAGTTCTGACCTGATTGCAGCGCTGCAAAAAATGCTAGCGAGTGATCAGGGCTGACTTACCCCCATAGTTTTCTCATTGCGGCCTCCCTCCATTATTTTTCCCACTGCCTGATTTATCCATATCTCTGTGTTTCCCTATCGAACCACATCTCTGTCACTGCTACTTCATATGACTCTTATCGCCATCTTCATATCTATCTCATAACCCCCTCATTGGTCTCTTTAAAGTACACTAACTACCAGTTAATAGATAATGCAGTATATTATTCCTAAAAATTTCCTCTAGACAAGATCATTGTGCTGGTACTGTATATTGTGTGGGTATAAGCACTGTGCTAGCATATTGTGTAATGTCACTGTTATGGTACTGAATAAAGCGGGAACATAGGGCCCAATACAGACCTGATCGCAGCCGCAAATTTGTTATCAAATGGGCAAAACGTGGAGGTAATTCATACCTGATTGCTAAGGTGCACTTTTTGCATCCCGGTGATCAGGTAGTCGCCACCTACATGGGGAGGGGAAATTTGCTGTGTAAGTGTGCGTTCGGATGTGTTGGAGAGCTGCACAAACTAATTTTGTGCAGTCTCTGCTCAGCCCAGGACTTACTCTTCCAGTGCGATGATTTGGGCCAGAGTTGACGTCAGAAACCCTCCATCCAAACTAGTGATGAGCAGGTTCGGTTCCTCGGAATCCGAACCCCCCCGAACTTCACCCTTTTTACACGGGTCCGAGGCAGGTTCGAACCTTCCCGCCTTGCTCGGTTAACCCAAGCGCGCCCGAACGTCATCATCCCGCTGTCGGATTCTCGCGAGATCCGGATTCTATATAAGCAGCCGCGCGTTGCCGCCATTTTCACTCGTGCATTGGAAATGTTAGGGAGAGGACGTGGCTGGCGTCCTCTCCGTTTATTAATGTTGATGCAAATATTTGTGCTTATTGCTTAATTGTGGGGACTGGGGAGCAGCTGTATTATATAGGAGGAGTACAGTGCAGAGTTTTGCTGATCAGTGACCACCAGTTTTATCCGTTCTCTGTCTGAAAAACGCTCCATATCTGTGCTCAGTGTGCTGCATATATCTGTGCTCACACTGCTTTATTGTGGGGACTGGGGACCAGCACTATTGTATAGGAGGAGTACAGTGCAGAGTTTTGCTGACCAGTGACCACCAGTATTATACGTTGTCTGCCTGAAAAATGCTCCATATCTGTGCTCAGTGTGCTGCATATATCTGTGCTCACACTGCTTTATTGTGGTGACTGGGGACCAGCAGTATTATATAGGAGGAGTACAGTGCAGAGTTTTGCTGACAGTGACCACCAGTATATATAGCAGTACGGTACGGAAGGCCACTGCTTTACCTACCTCTGTGTCGCAAAGTATACTATCCATCTAGATTCTATACCTGTGGTGCATTTTAGTTTTGCAGTTTGCTGACAGTGACCACCAGTATATATAGCAGTACGGTACGGAAGGCCACTGCTCTACCTACCTCTGTGTCGTCAAGTATACTATCCATCTAGATTCTATACCTGTGGTGCATTTTAGTTTTGCAGTTTGCTGACAGTGACCACCAGTATATATAGCAGTACGGTACGGAATGCCACTGCTCTACCTACCTCTGTGTCGTCAAGTATACTATCCATCCATACCTGTGGTGCATTTCAGTTGTGCGCAGTATATATAGTAGTAGGCCATTGCTATTGATACTGGCATATAATTCCACACATTAAAAAATGGAGAACAAAAATGTGGAGATTAAAATAGGGAAAGATCAAGATCCACTTCCACCTCGTGCTGAAGCTGCTGCCACTAGTCATGGCCGAGACGATGAAATGCCATCAACGTCGTCTGCCAAGGCCGATGCCCAATGTCATAGTAAAGAGCATGTAAAATCCAAAAAACAAAAGTTCAGTAAAATGACCCAAAAATCAAAATTGAAAGCGTCTGATGAGAAGCGTAAACTTGCCAATATGCCATTTACGGCACGGAGTGGCAAGGAACGGCTGAGGCCCTGGCATATGTTCATGGCTAGTGGTTCAGATTCACATGAGGATGGAAGCACTCATCCTCTCGCTAGAAAACTGCAGTGCCACTCCTAGATGGGCCAGGTGTTTGTGTCGGCCACTTGTGTCGCTTAGCTTAGTCACACAGCGACCTTGGTGCGCCTCTTTTTTTCTTTGCATCATGTGCTGTTTGGGGACTATTTTTTTGAAGTGCCATCCTGTCTGACACTGCAGTGCCACTCCTAGATGGGCCAGGTGTTTATGTCGGCCACTTGTGTCGCTTAGCTTAGTCACACAGCGACCTTGGTGCGCCTCTTTTTTTCTTTGCATCATGTGCTGTTTGGGGACTATTTTTTTGAAGTGCCATCCTGTCTGACACTGCAGTGCTACTCCTAGATGGGCCAGGTGTTTGTGTCGGCCACTTGTGTCGCTTAGCTTAGTCACACAGCGACCTTGGTGCGCCTCTTTTTTTCTTTGCATCATGTGCTGTTTGGGGACTATTTTTTTGAAGTGCCATCCTGCCTGACACTGCAGTGCCACTCCTAGATGGGCCAGGTGTTTGTGTCGGCCATTTGTGTCGCTTAGCTTAGCCATCCAGCGACCTCGGTGCAAATTTTAGGACTAAAAATAATATTGTGAGGTGTGAGGTGTTCAGAATAGACTGAAAATTAGTGTAAATTATGGTTATTGAGGTTAATAATACTATGGGATCAAAATGACCCCCAAATTCTATGATTTAAGCTGTTTTTGAGGGTTTTTTGTAGAAAAACTCCTGAATCCAAAACACACCCGAATCCGACAAAAAAATTTCAGGGAGGTTTTGCCAAAATGCGTCCGAATCCAAAACACGACCGCGGAACCGAATCCAAAACCAAAACACAAAACCCGAAAAATTTCCGGTGCACATCACTAATCCAAACGCCTGGTCCCTCCTGCGTTTTTCTGGACACTCCTTTAAAACGGTCAGTTGCCACCCACAAACACCCTCTTCCTGTCAATCTCCTTGTGATCGCCGGTGCGTTTGGATTTCTCGCAACTTCCCGTCGCTGACCGGCGCTCCCCGTCGCTGCAGACCGTCGCGCCTGCACATTGTGGTGCATATGCATGCGCAGTTCAGGCCTGAATGCCCGCTATGCGAAAACGCTCAGCAGCAATCAGGTCTGAATTACCCCCCATGTGCACTGCAGGGGGGGAGATATAACATGTGCAGAGAGAGTTAGATTTGGGTGGGGTGTGATGTTTCTGTGCATGGTAAATACTGGCTGCTTTATTTTTACGCTACAATTTAGATTTCAGTTTGAACACACCCCACCCAAATCTAACTCTCTCTGCACATGTTATCTCTGCCCCCCCTGCAGTGCACATGGGGCCTGATTCAGACCTGGTCGCACGCAGGCTATTTTTTGCACTGCTGCGACCAGGTAATTGTCGCCTTCAGGGGTGCGATCGGCTGTGCAGTCAGCTGCACAAACAAAAGTTTGTGCAGTTTCTGCACAGCCCAGGACTTACTCAGCCGCTGCGACGATCCGGGATGTTACTGACGTCAGGAACCCTCCCTGGAAACGGCCAGGCATGCCTGCGGTTTTCCAGGCACTCCCAGAAAACGGTGAGTTGCCGCCCACGAACGCCTTCTGTCTGTCAATCTTCTTGCGATCGCCGGTGCGATTGCTTTCTTCGTAGGATTCGTTGCTGCCTGCCAGTTCAGACCCGATTGCACAGTTGCGAAAAAATGCAGCATGTGATCGAGTCTGAATGACCCTCAAGGTTTTGCCCATTTGCTAACAAATTTGCTGCTGCAATCAGTTCTGAGTTAGGCCCATACTTTGGTTATATTGGGGGTCATTCCAAGTTGATCTCACGCTAGCTGTTTTTAACAGCCGTGCAAATGCATAGTCGCCGCCCACGGGGGAGTGTATTTTCGCTTTGCAAGTGTGCGAACGCCTGTGCAGCCGAGCTCTGCAAAAACATTTTGTGCAGTTTCAGAGTAGGTCTGAACTTACTCAGCCCTTGCGATCACTTCAGTCTTTTTGGTGACGGAATTGACGTTACACACCCGCCCTCCAAACGCCCGGACATGCCTGCGTTTTCCTTACCGCTCCCAGAAAACGGTCAGTTGCCACCTATAAACGCCCTCTTTCTGTCAATATTCTTGCGATTGGCTGTGCGTATGGATTCTTTGTTAAATTCATAGCTCGGCAACGATCCGCATTGTGGGGGTAATTCCAAGTTGATCGCAGCAGGAAATTTTTTAGCGGTTGGGCAAAACCATGTGCACTGCAGGGGAGGCAGATATAACATTTGCAGAGAGAGTTAGATTTGGGTGGGTTATTTTATTTCTGTGCAGGGTAAATACTGGCTGCTTTATTTTTACACTGCAAATTAGATTGCAGATTGAACACACCACACCCAAATCTAACTCTCTCTGCACATGTTATATCTGCCTCCCCTGCAGTGCACATGGATTTGCCCAGTTGCTAACAGAATTCCTGCTACGATCAACTTGGAATTACCCCCAGTACCCATACGACACGCGTGCGCATTGCGGTGCATATGCATGCGCAGTAGAAACCTGATCGCAGCGCAGCGAAAATCGTCAGCGTGCGATCAACTCGGAATGACCCCCCTTGTGCATAGTCATTGCTGGTTTCTGTATTTGGGGGGTCATTCCGAGTTGTTCGCTCGCAAGCTGCTTTTAGCAGCTTTGCAGACGCTAAGCCGCCGCCTACTGGGAGTGAATCTTAGCTTATCAAAATTGCGAACGAAAGATTCGCAATATTGCGAAAAGACTTCTCTGTGCAGTTTCTGAGTAGCTCGAGACTTACTCTGCCAGTGCGATCAGTTCAGTGCTTGTCGTTCCTGGTTTGACGTCACAAACACACCCAGCGTTCGCCCAGACACTCCTCCGTTTCTCCAGCCACTCCCGCGTTTTTCCCAGAAACGGCAGCGTTTTTTCACGCACTCCCATAAAACGGACAGTTTCCGCCCAGAAACACCCACTTCCTGTCAATCATATTACGATCACCAGAACGAAGAAAAAACCTTGTAATGCCGTGAGTAAAATACCTAACTGCATAGCAAATTTACTTGGCGCAGTCGCACTGCGGACATTGCGCATGCGCATTAGCGACTAATCGCTCCGTTGCGAGAAAAAAATAAAGAGCGAACAACTCGGAATGACCCCCTTGGTTAAGTATCTACTGTGATAGCAGCAATAGTGAGAATGATTGCTGATGTCCACTTAGAGAATGTATTTTGTCAGTTTTCCATTGAATGCCGAGACAGATTTTCCAGCCACAGGTATTAATACAATAACATTCGATATAGTATACATATGCAGAGAAATTAATTTGCTTTAAATTCATTGTGCAATGCCCAAACTTTTAAAAAATACAGCCTGTAAAACAAATTAGCCTGCAGCTCCTGATAATGTCACCAACCTGCAGTACCACAAAATGGCACTCCTATAATGTAATTTCCAACTTCAATGTCTTTTTCTAATGCCTAGTTTAGTAGAGACGTTATAGTAGCTATGATTGAAGAAAGGATACTAACATGATAATACATTAAAGTTTGTGAAAGCAGTATTAAAGATATTAAAGGTAACTTTTATTCTTGCTATTAAAACTATGTTGTCATTTTGCCTGAATGGGTTAAGAACATTTTCACAAAGTCCTCTAAATAAACTTACTTTCCCTATGAAAAAATAATTACATTTGAGTCTAATGCATTTACCAAGTAATGTTGCTGGTTCGAAGCCAGCTGAAGAACTTCATGATTAACTAACTCGAAACTGGAAACATAACAAAATATATAACTCTACATCTTAAAAATGTTCAGCTATGTACATTTAAGAGCACTTATTGAAAAAAATGGGAAGAGTTCAGGGAATTAGTCCAACAAAATAGATATCATTTAAACCAATGTCCATAGCAATTGGACATTCTCGATTTTTTTTTTATTGTTATATTTGTTCATTAAACTAAAACTATGCTTAACAAGACTTTTATTAATGCAATGTTGAGCAAAAGGGTAAGATTAGTGCTTGACTGATTACTGGTAGAAAACGGGATGGTATCGGGACCCTGGCAGTCAAAATACTGACAGCAGCATTCTGTCACTCAGGATTCCAAAAATACTGACAGCAGCATTCTGCCACTCAGGATTCCAAAAATACTGACAGCAGCATTCTGTCACTCAGGATTCCAACAGCTTTTTGGTAAGTAAACTACCCCTAACCCCAAACCTCATTATCCTTATTCTTTCCAGCAGCCTAATCCTAACCCCCCCCCCTCCCTCCACCGCAGCCTAACCATAACCCTCCCCTGTGGTGCCTAACCCTAATCTTTCCTTCCCACAGCCTAAACCTAAGCCTCCCTCACCTGCAGCCTAACCCTAACCTTCCCTACCTGCAGCCTAACCCTAACCCTTCCCAGTGGTGCCTAACCCTAATCTCCCCATCCCACAGCCTAAACCTAACCCTCTCTCCCCTGCAGCCTAACCGTCCCTCCCCACAGCCTATCCCTAACCACCCCCCCTACAGCCTAGCCCTAACCTCCCCCTCCCTCAGTCTAAATCTAACCTCCTCACCCCCACGTCTTGCCAGTGCGGAGTCCCAACAGACCTCGATTGGGTTTCCAGCATTCAGGATCCCTGCATCGTCATTTTAACCCAAGTCAGGATGCCGTTGTCAGCATTACGAGCAGTGTTGGGATTCCGGCATCGGTATTCTGACTGCTGGGTTCACAAACGACGGGATACTTACAAAAAATATGCAGCAACCAGTGCCTGAAAAGGACTACTGTATGTTGACCAAGCACAATTAATGGCTAGCATATACAGTATGCCTGTATGTAAGTATTCACAATTCCTCCACAATGAAATGGAATGGGGTTGGTAGCCCAGTGGTTCCATTTGTGGTGTTTGTATTTTATTCAACACCTCCACGCACTATGGGGTATATTTACTAACGTTTTTACAAATATAGATTATTGCCCAAATTCGACTTATCATTTATCTAGCACCTTTTAGAAGATAATAGGTAGAATCTGATTGGTTGCCATGGGCCTCTTCTCCACTTCTTTAAATGCACACTTTAATAAATATGCCCCTTTGTGTCTGATGCTGAGTTAGACGTACAACAGATTATATAGCGTAAAACTAGGTGAGATGGATCTGTGAAAGCCATAAAATAGTTTGCATACATCTGATCCATGCACCTGCTTGCTACAAGAGAGGCAGGAAGGTGGCAGGAAAGAATGGTCTAATCTAGGTCACGTAGGGTATGGGAGCATAATTCTGAACAGATGCAGACCTGCAAAGAGACAGTATAACTGTCAACGACATACTAAGTGAGGTCGCTTGGAATATACACCCTAATGGTCGCAAAAGCTTCTGATTGTGGATTCTCCCTTAAAGCTGATATGTGCTTATTTAATTGATCATAAAATATTGAACATGTGTTTCATGATAAAAGAAAAAAGTTAAAATAATTCTGGTATGTTTGTTTGGTGTATACCTGCCTTCATGCTGGTTCATATTATTATGCAGAGCTGCACGAGTATTGCAATTGTTAAACTTTTCCCGCAATTGCATACTGTATTTATTAATGAGTTTACTTAATTTTTAGATTTTTCATTCAGATGTTTTAAAACTCAGCATGAGCCTTACTGTGTCTGCTTTTGTGGAGCACCAGGGTTTATCATCTCTGTTTAAATGTATAATGAAGAAAAATACTGTCCGTAATGAGTAATTAAAGCCTCAACATTATCTGTTCCTTTATTACATAAAGGTTCCAGGAAGATAGCAGACATAGCTACTGTAACTATTATGCAAGATCCCGTTTCCCTTTCAAAGAGTACAGCAAATCCTATTAATTATACAGTATAAAGACTAGACTGTCACTTGGGTCTGACTCTAGTTGGTCAAAGTCTCTGCTACAATATGTGGCTGGTGGATTCTGTGCAAAGTTGCTGGGAAAGCTGACTCATGTTGCATGGTGAGACTGTACAATAGTTTCTGTGCAAAGTTCCTGGTGAGCTACAGTATGTGATGGCAGGACATCAGACGAAGGGAACTTTGTTTTTCTGGTAAAGTCAGAAAACTCTGTATACTCAATCCAAAAAGACTTACTATGGATTTTTATTGTGCCCTAATACTGAACTATCATATGATATAAGGTATCAGCAAACTTGCTATAATGTCAGCCATACTCTATGAATTATGTGGCCGATGATTATTAAAATAACCCACTTGATTGAGGGTAGATTCTTCTCAGCCTCAAATAAGGCAACCTGGGCTGAGTAAACAGAAAACTCTTCAATGTAGTGTAGCTTCCCTGACTGATTCTTAAGCATGTGACCAGGGAAACATTGCCTATCGAACTGAGGGCAAGACAGTCATCATTAAAGACTTTAGAGAAGGCATAGATCTGTTTATTTCTCACTAACAACCACATAAGGACTGGACCTTGTGGCAAGTCTATTTAGCTATTAAGAATGTTATTTGTGGTGGATGTCTCTTAGATATTTGATCCTTGTGTTTGTTTATGTGCCTTCTTCCAGCAGCTCCTTTCTCACGGGGAAACCAATCTTGTACAGAATGAGTCAAACACCAACCTTTTTCAGGTGTTATTTGTTTTGTTGGTATGTTATTTAATTATATTCTTCATGTACTCTATGTGGACTGTGAGCATACATATCATTTTACCACACCACCCTTTCTCAGTACATTTGTCAGGAAATGGAGCCTCGCCATAGACCAGCTTTTTGGGCCTGATGCTTGACTTTCCTAACACACCCACTCCACCAACCCATATGGTCACTTGTCCATTTTCCATATACTGTACCTAGGAATTGCTGGCACTACTCCTTCTTTTCTTCCCTTTCCACCTTGCCCATGCCTGACCCTTCCTTGTTCCACGTGCAGTGAGTCCCATCCCTTCTGTTTTCCTGCTCTATCCCCTCAATTCCTACATACAGACTATAGGAAACCCTCCTAAAAAAAAAATTCCCTTTCAAAAAGGATATCCGCAGGCACTGTATTCTATTAACATTTCTGACAGTTCCTCCTCCCTTTTTGTATGGCAAGGGCATAATGCTGTTGTTCAGGATCAAATAATTAAATGATTCTCCAGCAATTGAAGGATGAGTACAAGTGACACCCCACTGGGCAAATTATCAAAAACGGATCTTCGTTTAGGAAATAAATTAGAAACACACTTTCCAAAGGAGTTATGTTCTGGCTCAACCAATGTTATTATGAAAAAAGCAACAAGGTGGACATTTTTTATGCCTTCAAATGAAAATATCTTCATATACTATTCTATTGACTAAAGAAAGCAATTAATGATTCATCAATATTTCATCAATATTATTGTGAGGACAATATTCCTGTGCCTGACTCCACATGGGTGTCCCTACCCTTTATGTATCTTTACTGCTGTAGTCCGCCCCATGTAGGCCATCTTACTTCTTTCAATTTGAATTCTCCCTTCACTGATGGATAAATTCAAGACACATTGAAAATTCGTAAATGCCCTACTATCAGACCTTCAAATCTGTTCTATTTCACCTTCTGAAATATATATTTAACAATATTCTTGATGATAATATATTTCAGTCAAATACTACTAGAGCCACAATAACAGTAATACCCAAGCATGGCAAGCCTAGCAAATGCACTTTAATTACCATATAACATCATTGCTTAACACTGACCTGAAACTTTACACCAAAATTCTTGCTAATGATCTTAACTTTATCCTACCTGAATTGATCCATCAAGATCACGTGGGCTCTGTCCCATCAGCTCTCTCCCATCCAAGAAAGTACCTGATAGCAAACAACTCAACATTAATCTTATCCATTATATTAACAAGTTAAAAAATCCTTATCTGGTGCTTGCTCTGAATGCAGAAAATGCCTTCTATGGGGTCTCACATACATTCATCACTCAAACATTACTCAAATTTGGCTTCAAAATAACATTTCTCCAAACCATTAAAGTTATTTACTTTAATATCAATACAACCATCCTTTGCAGTGGTCAACTCTTGGACCAATATTGTACATCTAATGGCACTAAGTAGGGTTTCCTATCTCCCCTTCATCTTGTTATAGAGCCACCAGGATAATGTCTAAAGCAGACATCTCAGGCTATAATGTCCAAACTTCAGAAAAAAAAATTCTCTTGAGACAATGATGTGCCCCTGACCCTTAGAATTGTTTCTAAAAATAACTTTCCCATTTTAGTGTAGTAGCATCTTGAGGTGTAAAAATGAATCACAGCAAAACTGAGGGTTGGCTTTTCCACCTATAGAACCACTTTCAGAGGCTTCAAAAATGTAACTTTTACTTTCATTTATAATCTAAGTTTCAGAAATAATTGGTAAATATTACTAATATGTATGAACAGTTTTACAAAGCCAATTATCCCCTTTAATTATTCAGATTGCACATGAGTTATTAAACTGTGAGAAACATTACATTTGTTGGATAGGATGTATTAACTTGATTTAACATAATTAAACTCAATACGTGCTCCCCTGACTTTAAATCTTTTTCAAACGTTGCTAATTGCTGTTCCTTCTCAGAATCTCCTTTCTCTCTAATAATACTTCTGCAAAAAAATTTGGAACTACTAATGCTCCTTATGCAGAGAGAAAAAATATACAATTCTCCTATAGTGTGTACAGCAGCTTAGGACTCCAGGTGAACGCATTCTTTAATATCTGGTGGACCTGCCAAAGTGTGTAACCTTTTGAAATTCAATTGTGATGCTCAGAACTGAGAAGATGTTATGGCCTGTATCACTTAGGGCCTAATTCAGACCTGATCGCAGCAGCAATATTGTTCTCTAATGGGCAAAACTATGTGCAGTGCAGGTGGGGCAAATATAACATGTGCAGAAAGAGTAAGATTTGGGTGGGGTGTGTTTAAACTGAAATCTAAATCGCAGTGCAAAAATAAAGCAGACAGTATTTGCCCTGCACAGAAACAAAATAACACACCCAAATCTAAATTTCTCTGCACGTTATATCTGCCCCCCCCCCCTTGCAGTGCACATGGTTTTGCCCATTAGAGAAAAATTTTGCTGCTGCAATCAGATCTGAATTGTGCCCTTAATCCTTACCTCTAACTTTGCTCTGCAGATTACTAATAAACTAATCTCCCATGTGGCCTTCACAACAAGTTATCAATTAGCCCACAACTGGAAAATAACCCAAACCCCCTTCAGTCACTGAATAAAATGATCATGGTACATTGAATAATTTGTCAAAAGACTTGGACGACATGCTAGATAGACATGAGCATATGCAGAATAAAATGATTGTGATGCAGTTTAAGCATAATGCATGCAATATCAAATAAAATCATTTCAGCATTAAACAAGTGAGGAAAATGTAACAAAGAGTGGACAGACATGATATGTAAGGTGGAGGACTCTGACATGAAATATTGCATTCTAAAGGGAGTGGATAATGGCACAAAAGGAGCAATAGGCAACTTATTAAGATCAACTGTGGTGCAGGGGTCTGTAAGTTGCAGAGGCCTGGACTAGGTCATAGAGGACCAGGAGTAAAGATAGAATGTAAGTAATCAGCAGAGCAAGGCCTTGACTGCTGCTGAGGAGGCAGAACCTGGAAAGTCTGAGATGCAGTAAAATATACTCAGAGCAGGAGGCTGCGTAGATGTGATGATGGAGACCTTGATGGAGATGAGGCCTAGATGATGATAAGGCTAATGAGGTGTAGAGGTATGGATGACAAGAAGCCACAGATAGTAACGAGGCAAAAATTGTAGCTTGCTTAATCCTATATCCTCTAGCTGTTACGTGTGCTATGGGCTATCCGATGGTTCTTGGTGACGCTCATGCAATTACCCTTGCCCAGCAGTCTTTTAGCTTCCTGCAGCCAAATACTTCACCTATAGCAGCCGCCTTTCCAGGGCATATTATATCCGCCCGTACTCAGATGACCCCAAGTTTTACGTATAGACAAGGTGGCTATTGGAGGCTGGGCAAGAGTAGGTTGCAGTACAGTGAGACATACACAGAACCCTGGCTAGATGCCGCTGCACTATTTGTGGACAGAGAGAGATAACCTAATGCACGTGATTGCAACAATGCACAGGTTGGAATATAAAATTAACACAATAACTATGTACATACAACAATGCACAGGTTGTTATGAACAACAAGACTGTAAATACTAATGATTTGTAATGCAACAATGCACAGGATGGATATAATAAAGAAATGTTGACAAGACAGTGCCTGTGTGGAAATTCCACACCAAAACCTGAGATCACGGCTAGCTGGATCAGATCAGGAATCAATCAGGCAAGGTCTCTGAACATGGATGTTATACAGTCTGACAGGTTCTCACAGGAGCTGACAGGCAGGAACTATCACCAGCATTTTGGGAGTGTACTGGGGAAGAATATAAATGGTGCTGCACCAATCACTACAAGAACCTTAATTAATAACTAAGTGCAGCTACCCTGCTGCATGTACAAAGAACTTAAGCAACAAGGAACGCCATCTGCTTCTGGCATCCCCATTGCCAAGGAGTGCAGCAGCCCCAGTGCCTGGCATCAGCCTATTGCTAGGCGCCGGGCGGGGACCAGGAGAGCTTGCACCCAGCATCTGCCTGTTGCTAGGTGCCGGGCGGAGGTCAGTGGGAGGTGCAGCATCCCGGCTCTTAAGCAATGGCCCGGATGCGCGCCTCTTGGTGCTAACACTAGCAGCATTGTGGCGTAGTACAGATGCTGGCCAGAAGTAGTACAGTACCTCCTGTAGCAGTAAACTGGACACAAATGCAGCAGCTTGTGGCCTTTGAGGGAGCAACAAAGGAAACATAATGTTAGGACATCAGGATATATAGGTGGACATCCGAAAAGCTACCCAGTCTACACCAGAAAATTACAAGAACCTAGATTGTGGTAGACACTTGACCCCGGAAGAGTTTGTAGTATGTGACTGCTCTATCCAGTAGGTGGATGTAATGATCCCTGGAGGTCCTGGTGAAACAGTAAGCAACTATCAGAATGCAGCATGTGGCAGACACTGGCCACTTAATCTAAGCTGCAGGTGAAATGGTTGTGCTGACTGATCATGAGCGGTGTACACTAGGTTGCAACCTCCACTTGGCAAAATGACCATGTTTGTCAGCAACTCTGGACCAAAAGAGTGGCTTCTTGTAGCATTGGCATGGCCAATGTTTTTATGCTGAATGCGTAAAGAATTGGAGCAGAGCCACAGGCATGGCCTTAATTTATTGTTTCACCAGTAAAGCTGATCAAAGGACACTAAGTACACGTAGGGCATCCTCTACTCTACTGTAGGTCAAGCCCTGGCAGATACTGTAAATGTATAGAGCCAAGTTTAATGGCAGAAATGGAAATGACTGGATAAGCTCAGGACGATCCCCAAATTATCACTGAAAGTACAGGCAACTATGTATCAGGAAACTATGTATCATTATCATCTTCCTCATGTCATGTTTTAACTCAATGGCATGGACACTTACTTAGTGTCACAACTGAGGGCCTGAGCTGACGGGAGGCAGCCTCAGTTGTAGGGGCTGAGATGTACCGGAACCTGGGAGGTTGTATCAGACCCCTGGACATGTAAGTAACATGAAGAATAACCGCCCGAAGGCGTGACCACGACAACTTGAATAAAAGTCAATGATGTTTATTTATGACAAACTCCATGCATCACAGTAGCAGTAAAAGAAACATAAAATCAGCAGAGAAATAATACAGTTCCTGGGTACTACAGGGTGGCAGGGGCCACAGAGCTCTGGTAGTATGAGACAGTTCTTATTATCTGCGAGTTGGAAAGTCCTTACCAGGCCCGACTGTAGCAATGAAGAAAGCCCAGGATCGTACCAGCTGGTGTTCCAGGGAAAGCTGGACTGCTGTAAATAAAATAGCTGCTGTGGGTTCTGGTTGGAACCAGACAGATGTTTGGCACGGAGTGGATACTGGCTGGAACCAGTTAAATAATAAATGAAGCTTGAGAGCGATGCAATATGAATGAAATGTAGAGTTTGAGAGCGGAGAAATAATAATACCGGTGGAGAGTGGTAAACTGTAGAAAGGACACCGGCCCTTTAAGAGAAGCTGTACACTGCTGGAAGCTGGGCAGGAAGCAGGTAATGTTGTAGATGGAAACAGATGAATCCACAATGGATCGGAGAGTCAGGCTACACCGCAGGTGGAATGCTGGTGCGGGTCTCTATGATGGAAGTCTTGAGACAGGAGCTGGAACCTGGAAGACAATCACAGGAGAGAGACAAACAGGAACTAGGTTTGACAACCAAAGCACTGACGCCTTCCTTGCTCAGGCACAGTGTACTTATACCTGCAGCAAGGAAGGGATTGGCTAGGCAATTATGCAGATTATCAACACTGAGAACAGATTGGTGGAAATGATCAGCTGACAGAATCCAAGATGGCTGCGCCCATGCAGACACTTGGAGGGAAGTTTGGTTTGTAATCCATGTGGTAATGAAAACAGTAATGGCGGCGCCGGCCACCGGAGACAGGAGGCGCCAAGCTGACAGGTGCACATCCAACCACGCGGACACAGCGGAGGCCGCGGCTGACGTAATCGCCACTCAGACACTCTGCATGCTGAAGCTCAGGGACGGCGGCGGAGGCCGCGGGAGATGCCATGCCAGGTGTAATATGGCGTTTACTGTGACAGCGTCTCAGAGTGACAGGAGAGGATACAGGAATGTAAATATCAGGATAACAGATGGGATCCGGTCCTGGAGCGCTGAGCCAGCCTTAGGAGACATCTGATGGGTAAGAAATGGCGGCCAGATACCCGGATCGTGACACTTAGATATGGTAATATATATTGAGGATCTACACTGATACAGGTATTTTAAGGGGGATGCAGTCAAGATACTGGCAATCATCGCGGCAGTCAGAATGCTGACGGTGCAATACCAACACTGCTCGAAATGCCTATGCCAACATCTGACATGGATCACAATGCTGGCACCGGGAACCCGAATGCCAGTATCCCAATTGAGTCACCGCTGGAACTCCACAGAGGTAAGCTGCGGGGTTGAGGGTAGTTAAGGCTAGGCCATGAGGAGGGGAGGTTAGGGTTATGCTGCGGCGGAGGGGGGTGAAGGTTAGGCATCCCTGGGGAGGGTTAGAGTTAAGCTGCAGGGAAGGGAAGGTTAGGTTTAAGTTGCAGGGAGGAGAGTTAGGGTTAGGCACCACCGGTGATGGTTAGGGTTAGGCTGCGGGCAGGGGGAAGAGGGTTTAGGTCAGTCTGCAAAAAAGAAGGGTTAGGGTTATGGAGGTTGGAGATCAGGGCTAGGTTAGCTTATCGAGTGGCATTGAAATTTTAAACTTCGAGATGCTGATGTTGGTAATTGAAAGCCAGCAACCCAAAAGTCAGGATATCCTGTGTATTCCTTTAAAGGTGTTGCTCACCTGAAATATCAGGCATCCAATTATCTGTTTTCAAACATTCCAGGGTTGGAACATTGATAAAAGTGATTAGCAGACAAAAGTTAAAAAAACCAAAGCCCAAAGATGGGAACATGGGTAAGGATTAGTAGCAGGCAGGAATGAGGTATAAATTGAATCCATTTTTTGGTACACAAGAGTGATTATATCAGACATGGGTTTAAGCAAAGCAGGGTAAAGTAACACGTCGGATCAGTACACAGTAATCCAGTAATGGAGCAAGCAAGAGAGTAGTCAAGAATCAAGCCAGAAAGTCAAAAGACAACGTTGCATTCAAAGTTTTTGTGGCGTGCAAAAGTGCTTGATCTTAGACCAGTCACTTAGTACTGATTGCTAGGTGAGGTCTCATTATAATTGCTAAAAGGTGGAACACAGACAAATAAGTTTCTTGCATGTGGCAATAGTTCTTAGCCTACGGGCAGTGTCTCCAAACACTTAATTGCCATATTGGCAAACATGCTGAAGTGGCATGAACATTAACTCTGACTGTGACAGCCTATAGATGTAATCCTAGTACCTCTAATTCTTATGTGTCTACAAATAATTTTGCTCCATTTTCCCATCCAATATTTAATTTGACATGTCTAATTTTCATTGCTTATGGCTCTCCATATTCCTCAGAAACCAATTCAAACTCATCACCTTCACCTACAAATCCTTACTATCCATTTCTAACCTCATCTTTATCCACACTCCCATCTACCCTCTCTGCTCCTCCTCTGAAAATGGCATCTCCTTATAGAAACATAACATTTGATGGCAGATAAGAACCATTTGGTCCATCTAGTCTGCCCCTTTTATAACCAAAAAAGAATTTATAGGAGCGCTGAAAAAATTTCATTCAATTTCTTAATAGTAGTTTTATTTAAATACATTCATAAGACAAAATAAAAATACTTTAAAATTGTGCAATTTGATTCAAGTCCATGTCCATATCTCCTTAAAAAGCCATCTCAAAAGGCTATATATGTACCAGTCCAACTGACTGTTTGTAACAGACTTGTGTCTCAGCGCTCCAATGGACACCAAATCCCTTTATGTAACAGTTTTTTACAGTCTCTGTGGTACCACTTAAATTTGTATCCAAGCACGGGCCTGAATAACCACAGTGGTATGCTATGACCCCTTGTTTTTGCAGCCGTAATATGGAGAGCTTGTTACTCACGGCTGTCACGGTTGTTCACGGCTGTCACGGCTTTAGCTTCTCTTGCAAGGGGAGCGGACCTCCTTAGCCAGGCACCGCTTCAGCTGTTTCCCCAATCAGAATGGCTCGACGGCCCGCCGTGCAGTCACAAGGAAGAAGGTTGGACTATGGGCAGTAGAATCCCAGCAAAAATGCCCTCCTTACGCGTTTCTCCGCCGTTAGGGCAAGCGGTTTCATCAGAGGAATAGTGTGATTGAATTGTCAGCTCCTTTTAAAGCAGATCCAGCCAATCATTCTACTGATTACATTAATTGCACTCAGATGTTTAGCAATGTTCACATAGCTAATATAATACGTGAGCTTGAATGTTTAAACAAACAAAAAACAATCATTCATAATAATTTCTGATGGTTAGTGTTAGATTCTTTGGTGGTAACATGTTTTAAACTTATAATAATAGTGTTTAATGTTTAAAATATATCAAAAGTAAAGTTTAAAATTTATTACAGACTGACCAGGAGACTATAACATACATAAAACCCTCTACACTCACGTGCAGCATCAATAGCTTAGAGGGTTTGTAAAGTGCATACAATGCATAGAGTCCTGGGTTCAAATCCCTCCAGGAACTGACTGACTGACCTTTTATAACCATATTGTTACCTCAAACCCTATTTGTTCCACATTTCTTTGTAAAGATATATTTATATCTATCCCATACATGTTTAAATTATTCTAGTGTCTTAACCTCTACCAGCTCTGCTAGAGGCTATTTCACCTATCCACTATCCTTTCTGTGAAGTCGTTTTCTCCTGAACATACCTCCCTCCAATTTCAGTGCATGTCCTCATGTTCTATTACTTCACTTCCTTTGAAAAATGTCTCCCTCTTGTACCTTGTTAAGACCAATGATATATTTGAAATTTTCTATCATGTCCCCCCTTTCACTTCTCTGCTCCAAAATATACAGTACTAATCTATCCAGGTATACTTAGTAATGTAGGCAATGCACCATTTTAGTTGCTCTTCTTTGTACAGTCTCTAATATATTAATATCCTTCTGAAGGTTTAGTCTCTGGAACTGGACACAGTATTCTAGATGTGGCCATACAAATGACTTTTTCAGTGGCATTATTACTTCTTTCTTTCTGCTGTTGATTCCACTCCCTATGCAACCAAGCATCTGACTTGCCTTCATCATTGCTTTGTTACATTGCTTACCTGCCTTTAAGTGACTCCTAGATCCCTTTCCTTCTCAGTAGTTTCCAGTATAGTGCCAGTAATATTATATTTAGCCTTTGGATTTTTGGAAGTGCATGATTTTACATTTTTTGGCAGTAAACTGCAATTGCCACTATTCTGACCATTCTTCTTGTCTACCTAGATCAACAATCGTTTGTTTTACCCCTCCTGGTGTGTCTACCCTATTGCATACCTTTGTGTCATCTGCAAAAGGGCATATTTTCCCTTCAATGCCATTTGCAATGTCACCAATAAAGATATTAAAAGAACTGGTCCAAGTAGAGATTCCTGGGGTACTCCATCTGTAACATTTCCTTTCTGTGGATGCACTCCATTTACTAGAACTCTCTGTTTTCTATCCTGCAACCAAGATCTTATCCATTCAAACATTAAATTCATGCGATTTGGGATCCTGTAAATTGCTGCAGTTGAGGTAATAAACAAATTTTTCTTTTAAGAGTATTTCCATCAATTTCCCTACTGTTGATTTAAGGCTCACTGGTCGGTACTTACTTGCCTCTTCCTTTCTTCCACTTTTGTGCAGTGAAACTCTTTCCCAGTCCTCTGGAATTGCTCCTGTAGCTAGGGTCTGGTTGAATAATTCTGTTAGGACCTTCACTGCTGTAAATATACTTGTTTCTACTACATTTTTCAGAATATGCCTACAACTTAATTATGGCTCCTTTGTCTCTCTTTCAGGAGTGACTTTTCAGCAAAAATAATTTTTAAGATGATCTGCTATTACATGGGGGATCATTCAGATCCGATCGCAGCTGCGTGTCTGTACGCAGCAGCTGTATTGGGTGGTCTGCACATGTGCACTTGCTGTAGTGCATGTGCATGGCCCTACACCTTGCAGACACAAGGGGCAGCTGCATGACATCACACACAGCTTCTCTGATGACAAAAATGGTGGTGGACTGCCTGACAGCATAGCCAGGCTGCGCTGCCCGGGGTCAATCTAAATTCTATGTGTACGAAATGTAATTGCGGATGCATCGGGAGGCAGTGCTACCCATGCTGGGTAGCTTTTCCCTGTACTGGGTGGTCCCCACTATGTGAGGAGAGGGATGCAGATCTTGCTGCGTATGCAGCGATTTGCGTTGATTTCTGAATCAGGTCCCTCAAAAGATTCCCACTCTTTGTCTTTAGTCTTATTATTCCACCTTTTGTTTTTCTCCTTTCACTTATATACCTTAAAAAATGTTTTGCCCCCTTTGCCCCCTTTACTCACTGACTGAACCATCCTCCACCCTGGTCACTTCCTCTCACACTTACCTACACCTTCAAGACTTTGCTAGTGGTGCCTCATCTCTGAATCTCGCTGACTCATCTAATCAGTCTTTCTACCAACTTTCCCCAGTTTTAAACATACCCTTAAAACAGTGTTTATTAAAACATGCAATACCAGCTCTTATTTAAATTGATACTTCTCCAGCTCTTGCAATTTATCTTTCTAGTTCATTCTATAACTGTTCTATGTAAGCTGGTGTATTCAGGGCCCTCCTCCAACTTCTTATCTAGCACACTCTACATGATCAGTAGAGTGATTGTCTCTCTTTCTCCTGGATGCTGTTGGTATCCCAATGGTCACAGTCTCGACCACCAGAATACCTATGGTGTGATCTTGACAGGTGGAAATGCTGACAATTTGAAGCTGTAAGTACAAGGCCTGGGGGTTAGGTTTTGAATAAAGCTCTGTCCCTGCAATGCTACACTGCAGCATTATCAGGGAATTTTTTTGTGAAAAGTAACCCGAGTAACAGCTGCGCATGTGATGCCGACACTACTGCCACTGGGCACCCACCCCCATCACTACTACCCCCGTGCCGCTATCCCCCTTCCCCTCATACTTACTCAGTGATCGGTGCTCCAGTGCACTCCCCCAGCTCCGGTGTGAGCTTGAGCACGATATGAGCACCTCATGTGATTATCAGCTTCCTGCACCGTGACCCTGTCATCTGACGCTGTAAACTGGTGTAAATTAGAGATGAGCGGGTTCGGTTTCTCTGAATCCGAACCCGCCCGAACTTCATGTTTTTTTTCACGGGTCCGAGCGACTCGGATCTTCCCGCCTTGCTCGGTTAACCCGAGCGCGCCCGAACGTCATCATGACGCTGTCGGATTCTCGCGAGGCTCGGATTCTATCGCGAGACTCGGATTCTATATAAGGAGCCGCGCGTCGCCGCCATTTTCACACGTGCATTGAGATTGATAGGGAGAGGACGTGGCTGGCGTCCTCTCCATTTAGATTAGGGTTGAGAGAGAGAGAGAGAGATTGACCTGAGGCTGTGATATTGTAGAAGAGAGTGCAGAGTTTAGTGACTGACGACCACAGTGACCACCAGACAGTGCAGTTGTTTGTTTTATTTAATATATCCGTTCTCTGCCTGAAAAAAACGATACACACAGTGACTCAGTCACATACCATATCTGTGTGCACTGCTCAGCCCAGTGTGCTGCATCAATGTATATATATATATATCTGACTGTGCTCAGCTCACACAGCTTATAATTGTGGGGGAGACTGGGGAGCACTGCAGTGCCAGTTATAGGTTATAGCAGGAGCCAGGAGTACATAATATTATATTAAAATTAAACAGTACACACTTTTGCTGCAGGAGTGCCACTGCCAGTGTGACTAGTGACCAGTGACCTGACCACCAGTATATATAATATTAGTAGTATACTATCTCTTTATCAACCAGTCTATATTAGCAGCAGACACAGTACAGTGCGGTAGTTCACGGCTGTGGCTACCTCTGTGTCGGCACTCGGCAGCCCGTCCATAATTGTATATACCACCTAACCGTGTTTTTTTTTTCTTTCTTTATAGTCATACTAGTTACGAGTATACTATCTCTTTATCAACCAGTCTATATTAGCAGCAGACACAGTACAGTGCGGTAGTTCACGGCTGTGGCTACCTCTGTGTCGGCACTCGGCAGCCCGTCCATCTTTGTATATACCACCTAACCGTGGTTTTTTTTTCTTTCTTTATACATACATACTAGTTACGAGTATACTATCTCTTTATCAACCAGTCTATATTAGCAGCAGACACAGTACAGTGCGGTAGTTCACGGCTGTGGCTACCTCTGTGTCGGCACTCGGCAGCCCGTCCATAATTGTATATACCACCTAACCGTGTTTTTTTTTTCTTTCTTTATACATACATACTAGTTACGAGTATACTATCTCTTTATCAACCAGTCTATATATTAGCAGCAGACACAGTACAGTGCGGTAGTTCACGGCTGTGGCTACCTCTGTGTCGGCACTCGGCAGCCCGTCCATAATTGTATATACCACCTAACCGTGGTTTTTTTTTCTTTCTTTATACATACATACTAGTTACGAGTATACTATCTCTTTATCAACCAGTCTATATATTAGCAGCAGACACAGTACAGTGCGGTAGTTCACGGCTGTGGCTACCTCTGTGTCGGCACTCGGCAGCCCGTCCATAATTGTATATACCACCTAACCGTGGTTTTTTTTTCTTTCTTTATACATACATACTAGTTACGAGTATACTATCTCTTTATCAACCAGTCTATATTAGCAGCAGACACAGTACAGTGCGGTAGTTCACGGCTGTGGCTACCTCTGTGTCGGCACTCGGCAGCCCGTCCATAATTGTATATACCACCTAACCGTGGTTTTTTTTTCTTTCTTTATACATACATACTAGTTACGAGTATACTATCTCTTTATCAACCAGTCTATATATTAGCAGCAGACACAGTACAGTGCGGTAGTTCACGGCTGTGGCTACCTCTGTGTCGGCACTCGGCAGCCCGTCCATAATTGTATATACCACCTAACCGTGGTTTTTTTTTCTTTCTTTATACATACATACTAGTTACGAGTATACTATCTCTTTATCAACCAGTCTATATATTAGCAGCAGACACAGTACAGTGCGGTAGTTCATGGCTGTGGCTACCTCTGTGTCGGCACTCGGCAGCCCGTCCATAATTGTATATACCACCTAACCGTGGTTTTTTTTTCTTTCTTTATACATACATACTAGTTACGAGTATACTATCTCTTTATCAACCAGTCTATATTAGCAGCAGACACAGTACAGTGCGGTAGTTCACGGCTGTGGCTACCTCTGTGTCGGCACTCGGCAGCCCGTCCATAATTGTATATACCACCTAACCGTGGTTTTTTTTTCTTTCTTTATACATACATACTAGTTACGAGTATACTATCTCTTTATCAACCAGTCTATATATTAGCAGCAGACACAGTACAGTGCGGTAGTTCACGGCTGTGGCTACCTCTGTGTCGGCACTCGGCAGCCCGTCCATAATTGTATATACCACCTAACCGTGTTTTTTTTTTCTTTCTTTATACATACATACTAGTTACGAGTATACTATCTCTTTATCAACCAGTCTACATATTAGCAGCAGACACAGTACAGTGCGGTAGTTCACGGCTGTGGCTACCTCTGTGTCGGCACTCGGCAGCCCGTCCATAATTGTATATACCACCTAACCGTGGTTTTTTTTTCTTTCTTTATACATACATACTAGTTACGAGTATACTATCTCTTTATCAACCAGTCTATATATTAGCAGCAGACACAGTACAGTGCGGTAGTTCACGGCTGTGGCTACCTCTGTGTCGGCACTCGGCAGCCCGTCCATAATTGTATATACCACCTAACCGTGGTTTTTTTTTCTTTCTTTATACATACATACTAGTTACGAGTATACTATCTCTTTATCAACCAGTCTATATATTAGCAGCAGACACAGTACAGTGCGGTAGTTCACGGCTGTGGCTACCTCTGTGTCGGCACTCGGCAGCCAGTCCATAATTGTATATACCACCTAACCGTGTTTTTTTTTTTCTTTCTTTATAGTCATACTAGTTACGAGTATACTATCTCTTTATCAACCAGTCTATATTAGCAGCAGACACAGTACAGTGCGGTAGTTCACGGCTGTGGCTACCTCTGTGTCGGCACTCGGCAGCCCGTCCATAATTGTATATACCACCTAACCGTGGTTTTTTTTTCTTTCTTTATACATACATACTAGTTACGAGTATACTATCTCTTTATCAACCAGTCTATATTAGCAGCAGACACAGTACAGTGCGGTAGTTCACGGCTGTGGCTACCTCTGTGTCGGCACTCGGCAGCCCGTCCATAATTGTATATACCACCTAACCGTGGTTTTTTTTTCTTTCTTTATACATACATACTAGTTACGAGTATACTATCTCTTTATCAACCAGTCTATATATTAGCAGCAGACACAGTACAGTGCGGTAGTTCACGGCTGTGGCTACCTCTGTGTCGGCACTCGGCAGCCCGTCCATAATTGTATATACCACCTAACCGTGGTTTTTTTTTCTTTCTTTATACATACATACTAGTTACGAGTATACTATCTCTTTATCAACCAGTCTATATATTAGCAGCAGACACAGTACAGTGCGGTAGTTCATGGCTGTGGCTACCTCTGTGTCGGCACTCGGCAGGCAGTCCGTCCATAATTGTATACCACCTAACCGTGTTTTTTTTTCTTTCTTCTTTATACATACATAGTTACATAGACATCTCTTTATCAACCAGTCTATATTAGCAGCAGACACAATACAGTACGGTAGTTCACGGCTGTGGCTACCTCTGTGTCTGCAGTCGGCAGGCAGTCCATAATTGTATACTAGTATCCATCTCCATTGTTTACCTGAGGTGCCTTTTAGTTGTGCCTATTAAAATATGGAGAACAAAAATGTTGAGGATCCAAAATTAGGGAAAGATCAAGATCCACTTCCACCTCGTGCTGAAGCTGCTGCCACTAGTCATGGCCGAGACGATGAAATGCCAGCAACGTCGTCTGCCAAGGCCGATGCCCAATGTCATAGTACAGAGCATGTCAAATCCAAAACACCAAATATCAGAAAAAAAAGGACTCCAAAACCTAAAATAAAATTGTCGGAGGAGAAGCGTAAACTTGCCAATATGCCATTTACGACACGGAGTGGCAAGGAACGGCTGAGGCCCTGGCCTATGTTCATGGCTAGTGGTTCAGCTTCACATGAGGATGGAAGCACTCAGCCTCTCGCTAGAAAAATGAAAAGACTCAAGCTGGCAAAAGCAGCACAGCAAAGAACTGTGCATTCTTCGAAATCCCAAATCCACAAGGAGAGTCCAATTGTGTCGGTTGCGATGCCTGACCTTCCCAACACTGGACGTGAAGAGCATGCGCCTTCCACCATTTGCACGCCCCCTGCAAGTGCTGGAAGGAGCACCCGCAGTCCAGTTCCTGATAGTCAGATTGAAGATGTCAGTGTTGAAGTACACCAGGATGAGGAGGATATGGGTGTTGCTGGCGCTGGGGAGGAAATTGACCAGGAGGATTCTGATGGTGAGGTGGTTTGTTTAAGTCAGGCACCCGGGGAGACACCTGTTGTCCGTGGGAGGAATATGGCCGTTGACATGCCAGGTGAAAATACCAAAAAAATCAGCTCTTCGGTGTGGAGGTATTTCACCAGAAATGCGGACAACAGGTGTCAAGCCGTGTGTTCCCTTTGTCAAGCTGTAATAAGTAGGGGTAAGGACGTTAACCACCTCGGAACATCCTCCCTTATACGTCACCTGCAGCGCATTCATAATAAGTCAGTGACAAGTTCAAAAACTTTGGGTGACAGCGGAAGCAGTCCACTGACCAGTAAATCCCTTCCTCTTGTAACCAAGCTCACGCAAACCACCCCACCAACTCCCTCAGTGTCAATTTCCTCCTTCCCCAGGAATGCCAATAGTCCTGCAGGCCATGTCACTGGCAATTCTGACGAGTCCTCTCCTGCCTGGGATTCCTCCGATGCATCCTTGCGTGTAACGCCTACTGCTGCTGGCGCTGCTGTTGTTGCCGCTGGGAGTCGATGGTCATCCCAGAGGGGAAGTCGTAAGCCCACTTGTACTACTTCCAGTAAGCAATTGACTGTTCAACAGTCCTTTGCGAGGAAGATGAAATATCACAGCAGTCATCCTACTGCAAAGCGGATAACTGAGGCCTTGGCATCATGGGTGGTGAGAAACGTGGTTCCGGTATCCATCATTACTGCAGAGCCAACTAGAGACTTGTTGGAGGTACTGTGTCCCCGGTACCAAATACCATCTAGGTTCCATTTCTCTAGGCAGGCGATACCGAAAATGTACACAGACCTCAGAAAAAGAGTCACCAGTGTCCTAAAAAATGCAGCTGTACCCAATGTCCACTTAACCACGGACATGTGGACAAGTGGAGCAGGGCAGGGTCAGGACTATATGACTGTGACAGCCCACTGGGTAGATGTATGGACTCCCGCCGCAAGAACAGCAGCGGCGGCACCAGTAGCAGCATCTCGCAAACGCCAAATCTTTCCTAGGCAGGCTACGCTTTGTATCACCGGTTTCCAGAATACGCACACAGCTGAAAACCTCTTACGGCAACTGAGGAAGATCATCGCGGAATGGCTTACCCCAATTGGACTCTCCTGTGGATTTGTGGCATCGGACAACGCCAGCAATATTGTGTGTGCATTAAATATGGGCAAATTCCAGCACGTCCCATGTTTTGCACATACCTTGAATTTGGTGGTGCAGAATTTTTTAAAAAACGACATGGGCGTGCAAGAGATGCTGTCGGTGGCCAGAAGAATTGCGGGACACTTTCGGCGTACAGGCACCACGTACAGAAGACTGGAGCACCACCAAAAACAACTGAACCTGCCCTGCCATCATCTGAAGCAAGAAGTGGTAACGAGGTGGAATTCAACCCTCTATATGCTTCAGAGGTTGGAGGAGCAGCAAAAGGCCATTCAAGCCTATACAATTGAGCACGATATAGTAGGTGGAATGCACCTGTCTCAAGCGCAGTGGAGAATGATTTCAACGTTGTGCAAGGTTCTGATGCCCTTTGAACTTGCCACACGTGAAGTCAGTTCAGACACTGCCAGCCTGAGTCAGGTCATTCCCCTCATCAGGCTTTTGCAGAAGAAGCTGGAGACATTGAAGGAGGAGCTAACACGGAGCGATTCCGCTAGGCATGTGGGACTTGTGGATGGAGCCCTTAATTCGCTTAACAAGGATTCACGGTTGGTCAATCTGTTGAAATCAGAGCACTACATTTTGGCCACCGTGCTCGATCCTAGATTTAAAGCCTACCTTGGATCTCTCTTTCCGGCAGACACAAGTCTGCTGGGGTTGAAAGACCTGCTGGTGACAAAATTGTCAAGTCAAGCGGAACGCGACCTGTCAACATCTCCTCCTTCACATTCTCCCGCAACTGGGGGTGCGAGGAATAGGCTCAGAATTCCGAGCCCACCCGCTGGCGGTGATGCAGGGCAGTCTGGAGCGACTGCTGATGCTGACATCTGGTCCGGACTGAAGGACCTGACAACGATTACGGACATGTCGTCTACTGTCACTGCATATGATTCTCTCAACATTGATAGAATGGTGGAGGATTATATGAGTGACCGCATCCAAGTAGGCACGTCACACAGTCCGTACTTATACTGGCAGGAAAAAGAGGCAATTTGGAGGCCCTTGCACAAACTGGCTTTATTCTACCTAAGTTGCCCTCCCACAAGTGTGTACTCCGAAAGAGTGTTTAGTGCCGCCGCTCACCTTGTCAGCAATCGGCGTACGAGGTTACATCCAGAAAATGTGGAGAAGATGATGTTCATTAAAATGAATTATAATCAATTCCTCCGCGGAGACATTGACCAGCAGCAATTGCCTCCACAAAGTACACAGGGAGCTGAGATGGTGGATTCCAGTGGGGACGAATTGATAATCTGTGAGGAGGGGGATGTACACGGTGATATATCGGAGGGTGATGATGAGGTGGACATCTTGCCTCTGTAGAGCCAGTTTGTGCAAGGAGAGATTAATTGCTTCTTTTTTGGGGGGGGTCCAAACCAACCCGTCATATCAGTCACAGTCGTGTGGCAGACCCTGTCACTGAAATGATGGGTTGGTTAAAGTGTGCATGTCCTGTTTTGTTTATACAACATAAGGGTGGGTGGGAGGGCCCAAGGACAATTCCATCTTGCACCTCTTTTTTCTTTTCTTTTTCTTTGCATCATGTGCTGATTGGGGAGGGTTTTTTGGAAGGGACATCCTGCGTGACACTGCAGTGCCACTCCTAAATGGGCCCGGTGTTTGTGTCGGCCACTAGGGTCGCTAATCTTACTCACACAGTCAGCTACCTCATTGCGCCTCTTTTTTTCTTTGCGTCATGTGCTGTTTGGGGAGGGTTTTTTGGAAGGGACATCCTGCGTGACACTGCAGTGCCACTCCTAGATGGGCCCGGTGTTTGTGTCGGCCACTAGGGTCGCTAATCTTACTCACACAGCTACCTCATTGCGCCTCTTTTTTTCTTTGCGTCATGTGCTGTTTGGGGAGGGTTTTTTGGAAGGGACATCCTGCGTGACACTGCAGTGCCACTCCTAGATGGGCCCGGTGTTTGTGTCGGCCACTAGGGTCGCTAATCTTACTCACACAGCTACCTCATTGCGCCTCTTTTTTTCTTTGCGTCATGTGCTGTTTGGGGAGGGTTTTTTGGAAGGGCCATCCTGCGTGACACTGCAGTGCCACTCCTAGATGGGCCCGGTGTTTGTGTCGGCCACTAGGGTCGCTAATCTTACTCACACAGCTACCTCATTGCGCCTCTTTTTTTCTTTGCGTCATGTGCTGTTTGGGGAGGGTTTTTTGGAAGGGACATCCTGCGTGACACTGCAGTGCCACTCCTAGATGGGCCCGGTGTTTGTGTCGGCCACTAGGGTCGCTTATCTTACTCACACAGCGACCTCGGTGCAAATTTTAGGACTAAAAATAATATTGTGAGGTGTGAGGTATTCAGAATAGACTGAAAATGAGTGTAAATTATGGTTTTTGAGGTTAATAATACTTTGGGATCAAAATGACCCCCAAATTCTATGATTTAAGCTGTTTTTTAGTGTTTTTTTAAAAAAACACCCGAATCCAAAACACACCCGAATCCGACAAAAAAAATTCGGTGAGGTTTTGCCAAAACGCGTTCGAACCCAAAACACGGCCGCGGAACCGAACCCAAAACCAAAACACAAAACCCGAAAAATTTCAGGCGCTCATCTCTAGTGTAAATGCTAGTTTTTAGCAGATGACCGGGTCAGAGTGCAGGAGCCAGATATCACATGACCGGGGAGTAGGAGGAAAGCATCAGAGCACCAATCACCGGGGAAGTGGCTGTAATATATTGAAAAAAATATAGATAGATTTTTTTTACACAGTGATCGGACACACATACAGTGACTGATCACACTGGCCGGGGGGCTCATTGCGGTATTTTTTTTTTCTTTTTTGTAAAATTGATCAGATTGCATTTCCCATTATAAGTTTTAAGTTTTTGTTGTACAGGAAGGGCTGCAGCTGACAATGGTCCTCATTCCGAGTTGTTCGCTCGCTAGTTGCTTTTAGCAGCTTTGCACATGCTAAGCCGCCGCCTACTGGGAGTGAATCTTAACTTAGCAGAATTGCGAACGAAAGATTTGCATAATTGCGAATAGAAATTTATTTGCCGTTTCTGAGTAGCTAGGGACTTACTCTGCCACTGCGATCAGTTCAGTCAGTTTCGTTCCTGGTTTGACGTCACAAACACACCCAGCGTTCGCCCAGACACTCCCCCATTTCTCCAGCCACTCCCGCGTTTTTCCCAGAAACGGCAGCGTTTTTCAGCACACACCCACAAAACGGACAGTTTCCGCCCAGAAACACCCACTTCCTGTCAATCACACTCCGATCACCAGAATGATGAAAATTCCTCGTTATGCCGTGAGTAAAATACCTAACTTTTGAGTAAAATAACTAAGCGCATGCGCTCTGCAAACATTGCGCATGCGCAGTTTGCGACAAATCGCTCCATTGCGAAAACCACTAACGAGCGAACAACTCGGAATGAGGGCCAATGTTCAGTATGACTTGCAGGTAGTAAAGACACATTATTGTAGTTCATTAGAGTCCTGTGGTGATTTGTAAATAGACCACTTTAGAAAACTGATCTCGTATGTTCAAGCAAGCAGGTTCATATCTACTTGTTGGCCAATATTGCACTCCCTAGGTGGAGCACTGCCCCTCTCAGCCACATTTTAACCCCTGGGGGGTCTTGTGGCCCCATAATTACAGGAAATACTCTCTCTAAATTATACCCCAGATCTGAGATGAAAGCCTCACTTAGATATATTAAAACCAAAATTAGGTGCAAGATCACGCTGACTTCCCTGAATTGAAAATGCGGAACTGGGGTCTTCTCATAATTATGTAAATGCAGAGGTCAAACTGTTCAAAACAAGATGGCTGCACAATTGGAAAAAATTGCTTGGTTTATGACTCTCCAAACTCATGAGATTTTTTTTATAGATGACGATCCCTTGTAAAATTTCTTTTTTTGCTGTGAAAGAACTACCTTTGATAGCGTATCATATAGTGATATTATGTTATTATTATTATTAACAGTTATGTTTTTTTTTGAGTAGCACCAGTATATTCTATTGCACTTTAAAACTGGGATCAAAATAGTAGTAAAACATGACTGGGAATAACAGACAAAGAGTCACAGTAAGACGGCAGACTTGCAAGCTTACAGTAGTCATCAATACACAAGTACTGTATAAGTGCAACACATTGTATTAAGTTACTACTGAGTGGTCAGATAAATAATGTTTTTACGTATCATCGACAGTTGTGGCTGCTGAGAATATAGATCAGAAATTCCCAACCTTGGTCCTCAAGGCACACTAACAGTCAAGGTTTTAGTAATATCCATGCTTGAGCACAGGTGATTCCATTAGTACCTTGGTTATTTTGATGTAACCATCTGTGTTGATGGATGGATATCACCAAAACCTGGACTTTTAGTTTGCCTTGAGGATCAAGGTTGGGAATACCTGATATAGATAGGGGTATGCGCTGGGCCATTTTTTGGGTTTTGTGTTTTGGTTTGGATCTGTATCTCTTTATTATTTTGACTCTGAATTTGTTTTGCAAAACCACTCTTGTGGGTTTTGGTTTCAGTTTTGGATCTGGATTTTTTTTTAAATCATAACAACAGCTAAAATAGCATAATTTGGGGGTGTTTTTGTTCCTACAGTATTATTAACCTCAATAACATTAATTTCCACTCATTTCCAGTCTATACTGAACACCTCACCAAAAGGTTGCACTGAGGTAGTTGGATGACTAAGCTAAGTGATGGCAGCAGGCCGCAAACACGTGGCAGTTAACAATATATTTTTAATGCATCTGTTAAAACTATTTTAAAATTAGGATCAAGTTCTTCTGTTCCTGAAAGATATCTTTGACATTGAGAAGGTTCGCTAATCATCCATTAAAAATTATTTTCAAATTAGGATTACGTTTTTCTGTTCCTCAAAGATATATACATGGAGAAGGTTCACTAATCATCTGTTAAAAATTATTTTCAAATCAGGATTAAATTCTTCTGTTCCTCAAAGATATATTTGACATGAAGAAGGTTTGCTATTCAAGTGTTGAGAGTTTAGTTATATTAATTTAAATGTAACTAAGTTATAATTAAATTAATATTAATAATATTAATTTGAAATGAATCACAATGTTGTGATAAGATGCATGATGAAAATATGACAATTACAGTAGTTATAACATAAGAATTTGAGCTATGGACTCAGCACCCTGAAAAGGATGGAGCATGCTTGGATGTATACTGGAAGGATATAGCACAAAATATAAAAAAATGCCTTTTTTTGGTTGGACTGACAAAATATCCTTAGATGGAACGAGGCAGCTGCAGTCCCTGGATGTATACTGGGATGACACAGCACAAAATATTAATTTAAATTAAAAAAAATATATTATTTTTTATATCCCACACTGCAGTTACAGTATCGCACAAATGAGTCAGACATATATATATTTTTTATATCACACTCTGCGGTTACAGTATCGCACAAATGAGTCAGAAATATGTATAATTTTTTATATCACACACTGCAGTTACAGTGTTGCACAAATGAGTCATAAATTTATTATTATTTTTATAAAACACACTGCGGTTACAGTGTCGCACAAATGAGTCAGAAATATATATTATTACACACTGTGGTTTATCTTCATCAACAGCATCGCACAATATGTGTATGAGTCAGAAATAGTAGTCAAACACTGTGGTTGACCTTCACCAACAGCATCACATAATAATACGTGTATGAGTAGGAAATAATATACTGTGGTCTGACTGGCAGTGCCACAGTACTTATGAAAATAAAAATTGTACTGCACAAACAAAAAAATATATATTTTGTTATACTTATAATTTTAGGCTTTTTTAGCTTTTATTATTTTAATTTTACACTGCGGCAGAGCCCCTGGATGGACGGCCAGATCAACCCTATAAGATACAGCAGTCAGAGCACCCCTTTTCCATATACAGCAGACAGAGCACCCCTTTTTCAGATACAACAGGCAGAGCACCCCTTTTTCAGATACAGCAGAAAGAGCAACCCTTTTTCAGATACAGCAGAAAAAGCACCCCTGCCTGAACTGATACAGCAGAGCACCCCTTTTAAATACAGCAGACAGAGCACCCCTTCTTCAGATACAGCAGACAGAGCACCCCTTTTTCAGATACAGCAGACAGAGCGTACCTGCCTGGACTGATACAGTGCAGTGCCCCTTTTAAATACAGCAGACAGAGCACCCCGCCTGGGCTGATACAGCAGAGCACCCGTTAAGGAAACAACAGACAAGCACCCTTGCCTGGACTGATACAGCAGAGCACCCCTTTCAAATACAACAGACATAGCACCATGCCTAGACTGATACAGCAAAGCACCCCTTTCATATACAGCAAACAAAACACCCAGTCTGGACTGATACAGCAGAGCACCTTTTTAAGATACAGCAGACAGAGCACCCCTTTTTCAAATACAGCAGACAGAACACCCCTTTTTTCAGATACAGCAGACAGAGCACCCCTTTTTCAGATACAGCTAACAGAGCACTCCTGCCTGGACTGACACAGCTAAGCACCCCTTTCAAATACATCAGATAGACCATCCCGCCTGGACTGATACGGCAGAGCACCCCTTTAAGATACAGCAGTCAGAGCACCCCATTTTCAGATACAGTAGACAGTGCACCCCTTTTCCATATATAGCAGACAGAGCACCCCTTTCAGATACAGCTGACGGAGCACCCCACCTGGACTGATACAACAGTGCACCTTGCCAGGACTGGTACAGCAGAGCACCCGTGGACTGATACAACAGACATCACCCGCCCTACGCCAGACAACACAGTAATGAGAAAGACAAGTCCGTCCAGTACACTCTCCACAGTTGGAGTGAAGATGGTGCCAATCACTGGGGCCTTTATAGAGCCAAAACCAGTGAGAATCCGACAGCAGGAAGATGACATTTGGCCTTGCTTTGGGATCCAAGTAAGGCGGGAAGTCCCGAGCCAGACACGGATCTCGCCTCAGATGCCAAAGTCCGGGTGGGTCCTGTTCTCCTAGAACCAGACCCACTCATCTCTAGCTATAGATAGAGAATGCTAGTATGCCTTTTGTTTGAAAACAGGAATTCAGTTAGATTTTGTATTTTTCCTTCATTGTGTCCTGAGTATTTGATGACTGTTTGGCAGTTAATGGGTTGTCTAACTTTGTGTTGCTTTATTGGTTGTATACTGTTGAGCATATCTATTACGGTTCACCGTGCAGCCCGTACCAGACGCAGACCCTGGTTGTTGCCAGGCAACCAGGATGCTGTGTCTCTCCCGGTCGCAAGGGCTGATGGTCCCCACTGGGCACTTAGCAACCAGGATGTTGTGGCCAAACTGCCTGCCAGTAACTGCTGGCTATTTGGCAATTGGGACACTGGATGTAGACGGTGTTCCCAGTTGCTAGACAACCAGGATGCAGGGTAATCACTGACTTTAGTATTTGTCCTGTTTCGACTGACAGCCAGGATGTGCTGGACATGCAGCAATGCAGCTGTACACCCTTAGTGATCAGTGGGTCTCTCTCTCTATGTCCCTATGCTGATTGGTTCAGCTACCTTTTATAATCTCTGTTTGCCACTCCCTTAGTGCTGGTTATAGTTTGTACTACTGTGTAAACTGCTGGTCCATTTCACTGGTGTTCAAATACCCTGCTCAATCTGTGGATACTCTGTCAGATTCTCTGTCAGTTAGGAGTCCTGCTTAGCTCTTGTCAGCACCTCAGTCTTGTTCCTGTGCCTACCAATCTCTTGTTACCCTCATTGTTGCCCACGTCCAACTTGTGATATTCCAACTGCATGGTGCCTCACTCCATCTCATGGTGTAACCTCTCCTCCCAGCTGGAAACTAGTACCAACTTGGACCTAACCTCGCATCCTCCAGTTATTCTGTATATTTATGATTTAAGGTCTCCAATCAATGATGTAATTCCATATTGCTGAGGAATAAGACCTGGTGGCAACCTAAGTACCAGGGTACGTATAAAGTACTAAGGGAACAGTGTGGGGCTGTTATAGGCTTAAAGACGCTTTATCAGATCTCTAAGGATTTTACACATATTGTACTGGAGTTCCTCTAAAAATGTGCATGTGTATATATATAATATTTATATATATATTTAATAGTAGAGTTCCTTGATGCGCTCTTAATATAAAACTACTGTTTTTTTTTACTTATTCTATGTCAGTTAGTTTGTTCTATAGCAGTTATTTTAACACTATTTTTTATAGGCAAGCTTCAACACAGAGAAAAGATCCCTTGTCAACAGAGATCAACATAGAAATAGATACACAAAAAGTATCTCCATGGAGCGCACTTCTTTAACAAATTAGACAATTAGTAGACTAAATGGAAATTTTTTTTTACGAATATGTATAAAGAGAGGATGACCTTATATATTTAGACACCCATATTTTAAAACACATATATCTTTTTATTGTTAAGACAAATTCACATTTGCATTAAAACAATGATCATTTCTTTACAAAGTAATATTGATCATTAGAAATACATTTGTTTGTTCAATTTTAAAAATGATAATAAAAATGCTTTCACCGAACGCGTTTCATCTTATAGAGACTTCTTCAGAGGTGTTTTCTGAACAACATTTGATGGTTATAGAATATGATACAAAACGAAGGTTTTTAACTACTATCAAGTCCCTTTTAATTTTCCAGCAGCAATCCTATATGTCTGTATGCATAGGAATCCAAATGTAGAATATGTAGTTTCTACATTTGGATTCCTATGCATACAGACATATAGGATTGCTGCTGGGAAATTAAAAGTGGCTTGATAGCAGTTAAAAGCCTTCGTTTTGGATACTAATATAAGCAATCAGAAGGTCCTAATTAGAGAATCCCACTAAATGTTGTCAAACTGTGGAAATTATTTTATCAAAATTTCAAACTTTTTAATCTAATCCAGATTTACATTTAGCATAATAATTTGTTTGATAAAATATCAGATTCTATAACCATTTAAGAAGGGAACAGCTCCTCAAACTTTGAGATTATTTTCAATAAGAAAACAAATGTTGTTCAGAAAACACAGCTGAAGAAGTTGCTATAAGACGAAACGCGTTGGATGAAAGCATTTTTACTATCATTTTTAAAATTGAACCAACAAATGTATTTCTAATGATCAATATTACTTTGTAAAGAAATGATAATTGTTTTAATGCAAATGTAAATTTGTCTTAACAATAAAAAAATATATGTGTTTTAAAATATGGGTGTCTAAATATATAAGGTCATCCTCTCTTTATACATATTTGAAAAAAAATGTTTCCATTTAGACTAATAATTGTCTAATTTGTTAAAGTGCGCTCCATGGAGATACTTTTTGTATATATATATATATATATATATATATATTTATTTTCCCCGTTACTGTGGGTTTGCTACATTCGTTACTCTGCCAACAGTTTATTTGTTACATCTACAGTACAGTATAAATACTTGAGGTTACAGTATAACGCATGGGTGGTACGAATATGGGCTACCTCCTCATGTTACCAATTCCAACACATATTTTCCCTGTTTCAATACTCTGTCTCCACTAGCATGATTTCTGTTTACAGCCTCCAGAAGTCACCGCCAGAAATGTGAGAAAAGTGTACTATTTGGACACCCAAATTCTAGTTTCACGTTGTGCCCAGTACTTTAGTTGGGTTTAGCCATTTTGATCAGCTAAACCCGGTCTGTTTTGGCTTCATGAGTCTAAAAAGTATTAGGTGCTCAGCACCGAAAACAAACGACTTAATATTGCCTTGTCTAAAGTGACGTGTGATATGCAATTACAGGATCCACAAAACTATTGACTTCCCATTCACAGAAGTAGACTAAAACATCTTGTGAAAAGGAAGGGTTATTTTCTGGAGAAAACTACTTGGAAGCAGGCAGAAAATGTTCATGCTTCTAAATTTACTAGAGAGTTTCACCTTTCACATGCCACTGTAATAAGCACGCTGCTGTAATAGGCATGCATCTACTATATCCAGAGGACATTTTTGAAGAAGTTGTAATGAATCTGCTGGTGGACAGCTTCTTTGCCTTTGTTTAATGTCTACTTTTTTTTGTTGTTATACTGACCAATTTAAAAAAAAAAATTCTACAGGTAGCCCCTCCACCTGACTTCCTACTGTATATAGGCTTTTATTCAGGATGCAGGAACAGAGGGTTGGGGGGTAGGGGACTGGGGGAAATAGCCTCTACTCATCCCTGTCGGGATTTCAAACATCGGGATCCCGGCGTCAGTATTATGAATGCCCGGATCCCGTTCGCCGGCATGCCATCCTGATCCCCTTTAGTCTATATAAGCCTAGCCCAGTCACTTTTCCTTGCCCGATTCTTCCTTTCCTGCCAGTAATGACAGCTCTTCATGAGCCCCTCTGTTTCAAGGAGATGGGCGGCTTGCAGTTTGCAGAAAGGTACACTGATTGGTGAATTGTGTGGGAAATATTTTAAATACAGATATCATTTTACAGGTTTTATTTGTGTCTGACTCATTTTTAAGAGTGTTGCTGACATTTCTTTTGTTATGCAATTGTTTCTTAGAGGCTAGTTATCTGCTACTAATAGATACATTTCTGCTGGCAGCTTGGAATAAATCTTGATACTGCAGGTTGATGAAGGTCATTCCATTTTTCTTCCAATTGCATCTACAAATGTATTGTAATAAAAGGTATTTAGAAATGCTTTTTCTACTTATGAATAGTTAAAGGACATTTATATATGCTTTACCAGACCTTAAGATATGCATTGTGATTATTGTCACTGCTGCAAGTTCTTCATATTAAATTATTAAATACTGTAGAGGTTGTTGACTTTTAAGTAGAGATTAAATTTGTTAACAGCAACTCAGTGAATGTGTTAAGGGAGAATATAGGGTGTTATAGTATCATATGATAATGTTAATGATCAGTGCAGATGTTTACCATGTCACAGTTTTTCTAGGGCAGTCCTGGTTTTTCTAAAGGAAAGCTGAAAGTTTGTGTTCTTATTTTTATTAGAGATGTGCATCTGGCTATTTTTCGTGTTTTGTTTTTGTTTGTTTTTTGTTTTTTGTGTTTTGGTTTTGTATTGGTTTTGCAAAATCACCCTTGAGTGTTTTGGTTTTGGTTCTATTTAAAAATAATAAATCATAAAACAGCTAAAACCACAGAATTAGGAGGTGTTTTTGTTCCCACAGTATTATTAGCCTCAATAATATTAATTTCCACTAATTTCCAGTCTATTTTGTACACTTCAAAGCTCAAAATATTGTTTTTATCCAGTTTAGGCCAAAAGATTACACCGAGTTAGCAGGATGACTAAGCTAAGCGACAGAAGTGGGCAACACAAACACCTGGCACATCTAGGAGTGGCACTGCAGTAGCAAACAGGATGGCAGTTTTATAAACTATGCCCCAAAAATAAGAGATGTGCAGTGGGCACTTTTCGTGTTTTATGTTTTGGTTCTGGTACAATGCTCGTGTTTTGGATATGGAATGGTTTTGCCAAAACCACCCTTTCGGGTTTTGGTTTTGGATCTGGATGATTTTTGAAAAAACATAAAAACAGCTAAAATTACAGAATTTGGGGGTAATTTTGATCCTATGGTATTACTAACCTCAATAACATTCATTTTCACTCATTCCCAGTCTATTCTGAAAACATCACACCTCAAAATATTGTTTTTGGGCCAAAAGGTTGCACCGAGGTGGCTGTATGACTAAGCTAAGTGACACAAGTGTGGGGCACAAACACCTGGCCCATCTAGGAGTGGCATTGTAGTGGCACTTAAAAAAAAACTAGTCCACAAACAGCACATCATGCAAAGAAGAAAAAGAGGTGGAATGAGGTAGCTGGATGGCCAAGCCAAGCGACACAAGTGTGCGGCACAAACAACATGGGACGTGCTGGAAGCACAATATTGGAGGCACAGGAGAGCATACCCCTAAACCACACACACATGGCAAAGCCTGTAAAATTAATTTGTATAATAATAACCCTTTGAAAATGAAGGAGGAGCAGTTGACGGGTCACGTTATGCTTGAGTTGACAATTTTCTCACCAGCAAGACTTTGAACCTCTGCAGACTGAGCATGGTGGCCAAAATGTAGTGCTCTGATTTCAACAGATTGACCACCCTTGAATCCTGGCAAAGCGAATGAAGGGCTCAACACACAAGTCCCACATACTTAGTGGAATCACTGCGTCTTAGCTCCTCCTTCAATTTCTCCAGCTGCTTCTGCAAAAGCCTGATGAGGGGAATGACCTGACTCAAGCTGGCAGTGTCTGAACTGACTTCACGTGTGGCATGTTCAAAGGGTTGGAGAATCTTGCACAAGACAGAAATCATTCTCCACTGCGCTTGAGTCAGGTGCATTCCCCCTACTTTGCCTATATAATAGGTGGATGAATAGGCTTGAATGGCCTTTTGCTGCTCCTCCATCCTCTGAAGCATATAAAGTGTTGGTGATGGCAGGGCAGGTTCAGGAGTGTTTGCTGGTGCTCCAGTCTTCGGCACGCAGTGGCTGAATGTCGAAAGTGGCCCGCAATTTTTTTAGCCACTGACAGCAACTCCTGCATGCCCCTGTCATTTAAAAAAAAAATTCTGCACCACCAAATTATTTGTATGTGCAAGACATGGGACATGCTGGAATTTGCCCAGATGTAATACACGCACAATATTGGTGGCGTTGTCCGATATCACAAATCCCCAGGAGAGTCTAAGTGGGGTAAGCTATTGTGTGATGATGTCCCTCAGTTTCCATAAGAGGTTGTCAGTGGTGTGCCTCTTATGGAAAGTGGTGCTACATAGCGTAGCCTGAATAGGAACGAGTTGGCGTTTGCGAGATGCTGCTACTGGTGCCGCTGCTGTTGTTACTGTGGGAGGCAATACATCTACCCAGTAGGCTGTCACAGTCATATAGTGCTTAGTCTGCCCTGTTCCACTTATCCACATGTCCGTGGTTAAGTAAACAGTGGGAACAACTGCAGTTTTTAGGACACTGAGTACACTTTTTCTGACGTCTCTGTACATTCTCGGTATTGCCTGCCTATTGAAGTGGAACCTAGATGGGATTTGGTACCGGTGACACCTTGCCTCCATCAATTCTCTAAGTCCCACTGAACTAATGGCGGATACCGGATGCACGTCTAACATCAACATAGCTATCAATGCCTCAGTTATCCGCTTTGCAACAGGATGACTGCTGTCATATTTCATCTTCCTCGCAAAGGTCTGTTGGACAGTGAATTGCTTAGTTTAAGTAGTACAAGTGGTCTTCCCACTATCCCCCTGGGATGTCGATAGACTCCCAGCGGCAACAACAGCAGCAGCAACAGCAGCGGCAGCAGTAGGTGTACCACTCAAGGATCCTCTGGTGGAATCCTGGTTAGGAGAGGACTCCTCCGTCTTGCCAGTGACATGGCCTGCAGGACTACTGACGTTCCTGACTGAGGAAGTTGACATTGAGGGAGTTGGTGGTGTTGCTTTCAGGAGCTTGGTACAAGAGAAAGAAGGGATTTAGGTGTCAGCAGTCTGCTTATGCTCTTACCCAAAGTTTCTGAACTTGACAATGACTTCTGATGAATGTGCAGCAGGTGACGTATAAGCGAGGACGTTCCTAGGTGGTTAACATCCTTACTCCTACTTATTACGGATTGACAAAGGCAACACATGGCTTGACACTTGTTGTCCAGATTTGTGGAGAAACAATTCCACACCGAAGAGATGTCTTTTTTGGTATTTTAGCCAGGCATGACAATGGGCTTATTCATCTCACAGACAACAACTGTCTCCCCAGGTGCCTCATTTAAACAAACCACATCATCATCAGAATCCTCGTCATCAACTTCCTCCTCAGCACCAGCAACACCTATATTCGCATCCTAGTGTACTTCAACAGTGACATCTTCAATTTGAATATCAGAAACTGGACTGTGGGTGCTCCTTCCAGCACTTGCAGAGGATGTGCAAATGGTGGAAGGAGCCACCTCTTCCTGTCCAGTGTTGGGAAGGTCAGGCATCACAACCGACACACTTGGACTCTCCTTGGGGATTTGTGATAACATCTTAGAACGCACAGTTCTTTGCTGTGCTTTTGCAAGCTTAGCTCTTATCATTTTTCTAGTGGGAAGATGAGGGCTTCCATCGTCACGTGAAGCTGAACCACTAGTCATGAACATAGGCCAGGGCCTTAGCCGTTCCTTGCCACTCCGTGTCATAAATGGCATATCGGCAAATTTACGTTTCTTCTCACACTATTTCAATGTATTTTTTGGGGTCTTTTTACTGAACTTTGGCTTTTTGGATTTTACATGCCCTCTACTATCACATTGGGCATCGGCCTTGACGACGTTGATGGCATTTCATCGTCTATGTCATGACTAGTGGCAGCAGCTTTGGCACTAGGAGGAAGTGGTTCTTGGTCTTTCCCTATTTTGTCCTCCAAATTTTTGTTCTCATTATTTTTCTGGAGTTATATGACACAATATGCGGCACAGGAGAACATACCCTACACCACACAGGGCAAACCCTGTAAAAATTATTTGGATTAAAAATTAATAACCCCTTTATTTGGAGTAAATAAATATACAGCACAGGACAGTACCACTGGACTTATACGGCAGTACCACAGGACTGAATTTATATGTCAGTATCACTGGAATTAGATTGCTGTATTACTGGAATTATACAGCCGTACCACTGGACTTAAATGCCAGTACCATTGGACTTATACGGCAGTACCACTGGACTTATACGGCAATATCACTGGACTTATACGGCAGTATCACTGGACTTATACGGCAGTATCACTGGACTTTTACGGCAGTACCACTGGACTTTTACGGCAGTACCACTGGAATTATACGGCAGTACCACTGGAATCATACGGCAGTATTACTGGAAATATAGGGCAGTACCACTGGACGTATACAGCAGTATCACTGGACTGGATTTATACTGCAGTATCACTGGATTTATATGCCAGTACCACTGGAATTATATGGCAGTATCACTGGACTTATACGGCAGTACCACTGGACTGGATTTATATGGCAGTATCACTGGACTTATATGGCAGTACCATTGGATATATATGGCAGTATCACAGGACTGGATTTATGCGCCAGTACCACGGAATTTATACAGCAGTACAACTGGACATATACAGCAGTATCACTGGAATTATATGGCAGTACCAATGGACATATATGGCAGCATCATTGAACTGGATTTATACTGCAGTACCACTGGACATATACGGCAGTATCAATGGACATATACGGCAGTTTCACTGGACTGGATTTATACACCAGTTCCACTGGATTTATACGGCAGTATCACTGGACATATAAGGCAGTATCACTGGAATTATATGGCAGTACCACTGGACATATACGGCAGTATCACTGGATTTATATGGCAGTACCACTGGACATATACAGCAGTATCACTGGACTGGATTTATATGCAAACACCACTGGATTTATAAGGCAGTATCACTGGACTTATATGGCAGTATCACTGGGCATATACGTCAGTATCACTGGACATATACAGCAGTATCACTGGAATTATATGGCAGTACCACTGGACATATATGGCAGTATCACTGGATTTATACGGCAGTACCACTGGACATATACGGCAGTTTCACTGGACTGGACTTATACGCTAGTACCACTGGATTTATATGGCAGTATCGCTGGATTTATATGGCAGTATCACTGGTCATATATGGCAGTATCACTGGACATATACAGCAGTATTACTGGACATTACGGGACATATACGGCAGTACCACTGGACTTATACAGCAGCACAGGGAAACCACCACTGGACTGATGCAGCACAACACAGCACCACTAGACTGGACTTATACAGCAGCAGTGGACATATGGCAACAGAGGACACCACCACTGTGACTGGACTGATGCAGCACAAGAAACTACCACTGTACTTATGCAGGACAACACAGAACCACTGCACTGGACTTATACAGCTACACTGGACATATGGCAGCAGAGGACACCACCACTGTGACTGGACTGATGCAGCATAAGACACTACACTGGACTGAGCAGCACAAGATAGCACTGGAATCGCCACCCCACTTTCCCTCCTGCACAGACACTTAGGACGGAGACACGTCCTCTTGCTACACTCTCCAATGCAGAAGTGAAAATGGTGGCAATGCTCGGGTCCTTATATGGAATCCAAAACCCGCGAGAATCCGATAGCAGGATGATGACTTTTTGCCTCGTTCTGATTCCGAGTCAGGTGGGAAAACCTGAGCCAGGTTCGGATCCGGGCTCAGGTATGAAGTTTGGGAGGGGGGGGGGGGGGTTTCAGTTCTCTGAGAACCGAATCCGCTCATCTCTAAAAAAATGGTCCAAAGAGCACATAACGCAAAGAAATAAGGTGCAAGTGGGAATTGTCCTTGCGCCCTCCTTCCCACCCTTATGCTGTATATTAAACAGGACATGCAAAGTTTAACAAATCAATCATTTCAGCGACACGGACCATCACTTGTGGCTGAAATGATTGGTTTGTTTGGGCCCCCACAAAACAGTTTTTTAGAAGGACTTCCTCCATTAAGTAATTACTCTGAGGATGTTGATGATGAGGTGTTACAGTAATTACATTATAAACTTTTACAATAAATTTCATGTTTTCGCTGCATTTGACGTAACATGGAGGAGGTGCCTAGATGGCTAACATTCCTACCTCTACTAAATTTGGCCTCACAAATGGAGCAGATGCTTTCATAAACATTGTCAGGATTGGTCTGATGCCCAGGCATCACAATAGCTTTCTTTTTATAATATTCAACAACTGCAGCCACTGGTGGCTGACTTACACAAACAACATCATCAGCAACATCCTCACTGTCAAATAGTACACACATATCACCCTAATTCTGTCCCACTTCCACACACAAATCCTCAATTTGTATTATGTCGTCCTCATCAGATTCATCCTCAGCATCCTTACTTGTACTGCTCCTCACATGTTCAGATGGTTCAGAAAAGGTGGAAGGAGGCTTCTCTATTAGAACAGTGTGAGAAATAGCTGACGTGGACACCCCTAAATGTTCCTCAAGAATGTCTGATGGTTTTACATACCCTGGCCTAAGCCTTCTATGCCCCTGGCAATCTGCCTTAGCAGATGACATTGACGGACTTGTATTGTCAATATCATGACTAGTGGCAGCAGCTTCAGCACTAGAAGTAGCCTCCATTATCAACACAAAGTGGGGTTTACCTTCACTGACAGCATTGCACAAGTACAGTAAGTTAGAAAAATATATAATAAATAATTACACACAGCCGTTGACTTCACCGACAGTGTAGCACAAATGAGTCAGAAATGTATATAATAATAATAATAATAATAATAATAATAATTACACACTGCGGTTGACTTCTCAGACAGTGATGCACAATATAGTAGGAAATAATATACTGTGATCTGACCAGCAATGTCACAGTACTTATGAAATAATATAAAAATTGTATAGTACACTGGGGTACAGCACAAACAAAAAAAATATATCATTTTTATCATTATAATTTAAGGCTTTTTTTTAGCTTTTATTTTTTTAATTTTACACTGGGGCAGAGCCCCTGGATGAATGGACAGATTACCCCTTTCAAATACAGCAGACAGAGAGCCCCTCTTTTTCAGATACCGCAGACAGAGAGCATCCCTTTTTCAGATACAGCTAACGGAGAGAGCAGACCTTTTTCAGCTGCAGCTGACAGAGAGAGAGCACCACTTTCAGATACATATGAGAGAGAAAGCACCCATTTTAAATACAGCAGACACAGAGCACCCCTTTACAGATACAGCTGACATAGAGAGCACCCCTTTCAAAGCCAACAGACAGAGAGCACAACTTTTCAGATACAGCTGACAGAGAGAGAGCACCCATTTTTCAGATACAGCAGACAGAGAGAGCACTCCTATTTCGGATACAGCTGACAGAGAGAGAGCACCCATTTTTCAGATACAGCTGACAGAGAGAGAGCACCCATTTTTCAGATACAGCTGACAGAGAGAAAGCACCCCTTTACAGATACAGCTGACAGAGAGAGAGCACCCCTTTCAAATACAACAGACAGAGCACCCTTTTTTCAGATACAGCACATTGGGCACCCCCACCTGCTGTACGCCACGCCACACAGTACTGAGATGGACACGTCCGTTCAGTACACTGCCCAATGCCAGAGTGAAGATGGAGCCGATGCACGTGTACTTATATAGAATCCAAAACCCGTGGGAATCCAACTGTGTGATGATGATGACATTTTGCCTCAATGATGTAATCGAGGCAGGTGGGAAAACCCCGGACGGGCTCGGATCGCAAACTTCAGGGAGGTTCGGTTCTCATGGAACCGAACCTGCTCATCTCTATTTTTTTATGATTCCCAAAACTCTCATATCATTTAAAATAGTGGCTGTAACATACAACACTGTTTCAGTTTTCCCAGCCATTTTTTCTCCCAATGGAGTTTTATGGTTTGCTCAGCATTCCACAGCCGCCAGCATTGCAATGATTCACATTGACTCATTATAAGCCACAACCAAAACTGGGCCTTCCGCCGCCAGTGCCCCAGAGTCTGTACAGTAAAATACAGCTGCTGCTGGAAGGAACTGTCAGTCAGCATTCAGGTCCTGGCCGGGGAAGGAGGATGGACCGCTCTCCACTCTCCTCCCCTCTCCTCTCAGCTCCTTCCCCTATACTTAGTAATATTGCCAGTGCCTGATCCACCTTTCTATTCTAAATTTCTCCTCCATTGTTGACATGGACATCTGTCCAGAGGGGAGAAGGGGTCACCCTCTAAGCTCTCCCCTTTACTACTTACAGTATATTCCATGTGTGTGTGTATATATATATATATATATATATATAATGGGAATAGTTGGCACTCAGAAGCACATAGATACAGACCGGGGTGCCCTCCTTGGATCAATACACAATGTGGGTGTTTGCAGTGTTGGAAGCCACAGTCCACTGGCCCCCTCTCAACAGAAACAGGCGGCACTCCACGGATTTGATGTGAAATAAAAATTTATGGAACAAACAGCATGACGAGTCCAACGTTTCAACACCGCAGCGGGTGTTTTTGTCAAGGACACATGGTGAAAACAAACATAGTGTACATAGAGAGGGGTACTTAAGGTAAGAACTATGTACACTATGTTTGTTTTCACCATGTGTCCTTGACAAAAACACCCGCCGCGGTGTTGAAACGTTGGACTCGTCATGCTGTTTGTTCCATAAATTTTTATTTCACATCAAATCCGTGGAGTGCCGCCTGTTTCTGTTGAGAGGGGGCCAGTGGACTGTGGCGTCCAACACTGCAAACACCCACATTGTATATATATATATATATATATATATATATATATATATATCTTTCTTTCTGCATATCTATAAATATGTATAGTGTGACAAGTTGGCAGCACTTGAAATAATGTTAAACACTGCAGTAAATATTTATATATATATATATATATATATACTGAATAGATAGAGTGGTTCAGATAGGGTGTCTGTAGTGATTCAGTATATATATATATATATATATATATATATATATATTAGAGATGTGCACCGGAAATTTTTCGGGTTTTGTGTTTTGGTTTTGGGTTCGGTTCCGTGGCCGTGTTTTGGGTTCGAACGCGTTTTGGCAAAACCTCACCGAATTTTTTTTGTCGGATTCGGGTGTGTTTTGGATTCGGGTGTTTTTTTCAAAAAACCCTAAAAAACAGCTTAAATCATAGAATTTGGGGGTCATTTTGATCCCAAAGTATTATTAACCTCAATAACCATAATTTCCACTCATTTTCAGTCTATTCTGAACACCTCACACCTCACAATATTATTTTTAGTCCTAAAATTTGCACCGAGGTCGCTGGATGACTAAGCTCAGCGACCCAAGTGGCCGACACAAACACCTGGCCCATCTAGGAGTGGCACTGCAGTGTCACGCAGGATGGCCCTTCCAAAAAACACTCCCCAAACAGCACATGACGCAAAGAAAAAAAGAGGCGCAATGAGGTAGCTGTGTGAGTAAGATAAGCGACCCTAGTGGCCGACACAAACACCTGGCCCATCTAGGAGTGGCACTGCAGTGTCAGGCCGGATGGCCCTTCCAAAAAATACTCCCCAAACAGCACATGACGCAAAGAAGAAAAAAAAGAGGCGCAATGAGGTAGCTATGTGACTAAGATAAGTGACCCTAGTGGCCGACACAAACACCTGGCCCATCTAGGAGTGGCACTGCAGTGTCACGCAGGATGGCCCTTCCAAAAAATACTCCCCAAACAGCAAATGACGCAAAGAAGAAAAAAAGAGGCGCAATGAGGTAGCTGTGTGACTAAGATAAGCGACCCTAGTGGCCGACACAAACACCTGGCCCATCTAGGAGTGGCACTGCAGTGTCACGCAGGATGGCCCTTCCAAAAAACACTCCCCAAACAGCACATGACGCAAAGAAAAATGAAAGAAAAAAGAGGTGCAAGATGGAATTGTCCTTGGGCCCTCCCACCCACCCTTATGTTGTATAAACAGGACATGCACACTTTAACCAACCCATCATTTCAGTGACAGGGTCTGCCACACGACTGTGACTGAAATGATAGGTTGGTTTGGACCCCCACCAAAAAAGAAGCAATTAATCTCTCCTTGCACAAACTGGCTCTACAGAGGCAAGATGTCCACCTCATCATCATCCTCCGATTCATCACCGTGTACATCCCCCTCCTCACAGATTATCAATTCGTCCCCACTGGAATCCACCATCACAGCTCCCTGTGTACTTTGTGGAGGCAATTGCTGCTGGTGAATGTCTCCATGGAGGAATTGATTATAATTCATTTTAATGAACATCATCTTCTCCACATTTTCTGGAAGTAACCTCGTACGCCGATTGCTGACAAGGTGAGCGGCGGCACTAAACACTCTTTCGGAGTACACACTTGTGGGAGGGCAACTTAGGTAGAATAAAGCCAGTTTGTGCAAGGGCCTCCAAATTGCCTCTTTTTCCTGCCAGTATACGTACGGACTGTCTGACGTGCCTACTTGGATGCGGTCACTCATATAATCCTCCACCATTCTTTCAATGGTGAGAGAATCATATGCAGTGACAGTAGACGACATGTCCGTAATCGTTGGCAGGTCCTTCAGTCCGGACCAGATGTCAGCATCAGCAGTCGCTCCAGACTGCCCTGCATCACCGCCAGCGGGTGGGCTCGGAATTCTGAGCCTTTTCCTCGCACCCCCAGTTGCGGGAGAATGTGAAGGAGGAGATGTTGACAGGTCGCGTTCCGCTTGACTTGACAATTTTCTCACCAGCAGTTCTTTGAACCCCTGCAGACTTGTGTCTGCCAGAAAGAGAGATACAACGTAGGTTTTAAATCTAGGATCGAGCACGGTGGCCAAAATGTAGTGCTCTGATTTCAACAGATTGACCACCCGTGAATCCTTGTTAAGCGAATTAAGGGCTCCATCCACAAGTCCCACATGCCTAGCGGAATCGCTCAGTGTTAGCTCCTCCTTCAATGTCTCCAGCTTCTTCTGCAAAAGCCTGATGAGGGAAATGACCTGACTCAGGCTGGCAGTGTCTGAACTGACTTCACGTGTGGCAAGTTCAAAAGGTTGCAGAACCTTGCACAACGTTGAAATCATTCTCCACTGCGCTTGAGACAGGTGCATTCCACCTCCTATATCGTGGTCAGTTGTATAGGCTTGAATGGCCTTTTGCTGCTCCTCCAACCTCTGAAGCATATAGAGGGTTGAATTCCACCTCGTTACCACTTCTTGCTTCAGATGATGGCAGGGCAGGTTCAGGCGTTTTTGGTGTTGCTCCAGTCTTCTGTACGTGGTGCCTGTACGCCGAAAGTGTCCCGCAATTCTTCTGGCCACCGACAGCATCTCTTGCACGCCCCTCTCGTTTTTTAAATAATTCTGCACCACCAAATTCAAGGTATGTGCAAAACATGGGACGTGCTGGAATTTGCCCAGATTTAATGCACACACAATATTGCTGGCGTTGTCCGATGCCACAAATCCACAGGAGAGTCCAATTGGGGTAAGCCATTCTGCGATGATCTTCCTCAGTTGCCGTAAGAGGTTTTCAGCTGTGTGCGTATTCTGGAAAGCGGTGATACAAAGCGTAGCCTGCCTAGGAAAGAGTTGGCGTTTGCGAGATGCTGCTACTGGTGCCGCCGCTGCTGTTCTTGCGGCAGGAGTCAATACATCTACCCAGTGGGCTGTCACAGTCATATAGTCCTGAGTCTGCCCTGCTCCACTTGTCCACATGTCCGTGGTTAAGTGGACATTGGGTACAACTGCATTTTTTAGGACACTGGTGAGTCTTTTTCTGAAGTCTGTGTACATTTTCGGTATCGCCTGCCTAGAGAAATGGAACCTAGATGGTATTTGGTACCGGGAACACAGTACCTCCAACAAGTCTATAGTTGGCTCTGCAGTAATGATGGATACAGGAACCACGTTTCTCACCGCCCAGGATGCCAAGGCCTCAGTTATCCGCTTTGCAGCAGGATAACTGCTGTGATATTTCATCTTCCTCGCAAAAGACTGTTGGACAGTCAATTGCTTGGTGGAAGTAGTAAAAGTGGTCTTACGACTTCCCCTCTGGGATGACCATCGACTCCCAGCAGCAACAACAGCAGCTCCAGCAGCAGTAGGCGTTACACTCAAGGATGCATCGGAGGAATCCCAGGCAGGAGAGGACTCGTCAGAATTGCCAGTGACATGGCCTGCAGGACTATTGGCATTCCTGGGGAAGGAGGAAATTGACACTGAGGGAGTTGGTGGGGTGGTTTGCGTGAGCTTGGTTACAAGAGGAAGGGATTTACTGGTCAGTGGACTGCTTCCGCTGTCGCCCAAAGTTTTTGAACTTGTCACTGACATGATGAATGCGCTGCAGGTGACGTATAAGAGAGGATGTTCCGAGGTGGTTAACGTCCTTACCCCTACTTATTACAGCTTGACAAAGGCAACACACGGCTTGACACCTGATGTCCGCATTTCTGTTGAAATACTTCCACACCGAAGAGCTGATTTTTTTGGTATTTTCACCAGGCATGTCAATGGCCATATTCCTCCCACGGACAACAGGTGTCTCCCCGGGTGCCTGACTTAAACAAACCACCTCACCATCAGAATCCTCCTTGTCAATTTCCTCCCCAGCGCCAGCAACACCCATATCCTCCTCATCCTGGTGTACTTCAACACTGACATCTTCAATCTGACTATCAGGAACTGGACTGCGGGTGCTCCTTCCAGCACTTGCAGGGGGCGTGCAAATGGTGGAAGGTGCATGCTCTTCACGTCCAGTGTTGGGAAGGTCAGGCATCGCAACCGACACAATTGGACTCTCCTTGTGGATTTGTGATTTCGAAGAACGCACAGTTCTTTGCTGTGCTTTTGCCAGCTTAAGTCTTTTCATTTTTCTAGCGAGAGGCTGAGTGCTTCCATCCTCATGTGAAGCTGAACCACTAGCCATGAACATAGGCCAGGGCCTCAGCCGTTCCTTGCCACTCTGTGTGGTAAATGGCATATTGGCAAGTTTACGCTTCTCCTCCGACGATTTTATTTTAGATTTTTGAGTCCTTTTTTTACTGATATTTTGTGTTTTGGATTTTACATGCTCTGTACTATGACATTGGGCATCGGCCTTGGCAGACGACGTTGATGGAATTTCATCGTCTCGGCCATGACTAGTGGCAGCAGCTTCAGCACGAGGTGGAAGTGGATCTTGATCTTTCCCTATTTTTGGTACCTCAACATTTTTGTTCTCCATATTTTAATAGGCACAACTAAAAGGCACCTCAGGTAAACAATGGAGATGGATGGATACTAGTATACTTATGGATGACGAGTGACTGACGACACAGAGGTAGCTACAGCCGTGGACTACCGTACTGCGTCTGCTAGTATAGAGATGATAATGATATAAAAAATATATATATATCACTACTGCAGGTATATATAATATAATGACGGACCTGCTGGACACTGTCAGCAGACTCCTAAACTACTAGTATGAAGAAGATAGAAAAAAAAAACCCACCACAGGTAGGTATACAATTATGGACGAGCACTGACGACACAGAGGTAGCTACAGCCGTGGACTACCATACTGCGTCTGCTAGTATAGAGATGATAATGATATAAAAAAAATATATATATCACTACTGCAGGTATATATAATATAATGACGGACCTGCTGGACACTGTCAGCAGACTCCTAAACTACTAGTATGAAGAAGATAGAAAAAAAACCCCACCACAGGTAGGTATACAATTATGGACGAGCACTGACGACACAGAGGTAGCTACAGCCGTGGACTACCGTACTGCATCTGCTAGTATAGAGATGATAATGATATAAAAAATATATATATATCACTACTGCAGGTATATATAATATAATGACGGACCTGCTGGACACTGTCAGCAGACTCCTAAACTACTAGTATGAAGAAGATAGAAAAAAAAAACCCACCACAGGTAGGTATACAATTATGGACGAGCACTGACTACACAGAGGTAGCTACAGCCGTGGACTACCGTACTGCGTCTGCTAGTATAGAGATGATAATGATATAACAAATATATATATATCACTACTGCAGGTATATATAATATAATGACGGACCTGCTGGACACTGTCAGCAGACTCCTAAACTACTAGTATGAAGAAGATAGAAAAAAAAAACCCCACCACAGGTAGGTATACAATTATGGACGAGCACTGACGACACAGAGGTAGCTACAGCCGTGGACTACCGTACTGCGTCTGCTAGTATAGAGATAATAATGATATAAAAAATATATATATATCACTATTGCAGGTATATATTATATAATGACGGACCTGCTGGACACTGTCAGCAGACTCCTAAACTACTAGTATGAAGAAGATAGAAAAAAAAAACCCACCACAGGTAGGTATACAATTATGGACGAGCACTGACGACACAGAGGTAGCTACAGCCGTGGACTACCGTACTGCGTCTGCTAGTATAGAGATGATAATGATATAAAATATATATATATATCACTACTGCAGGTATATATAATATAATGACGGACCTGCTGGACACTGTCAGCAGACTCCTAAACTACTTGTATGAAGAAGATAAAAAAAAAACCACCACAGGTAGGTATACAATTATGGACGAGCACTGACGACACAGAGGTAGCTACAGCCGTGGACTACCGTACTGCGTCTGCTAGTATAGAGATGATAATGATATAAAAAAAATATATATATCACTACTGCAGGTATATGTAATATAATGACGGACCTGCTGGACACTGTCAGCAGACTCCTAAACTACTAGTATGAAGAAGATAGAAAAAAAAACCCCACCACAGGTAGGTATACAATTATGGACGAGCACTGACGACACAGAGGTAGCTACAGCCGTGGACTACCGTACTGCGTCTGCTAGTATAGAGATGATAATGATATAAAAAATATATATATATCACTACTGCAGGTATATCTAATATAATGATGGACCTGCTGGACACTGTCAGCAGACTCCTAAACTACTAGTATGAAGAAGATAGAAAAAAAAACCCCACCAAAGGTAGGTATACAATTATGGACGAGCACTGACGACACAGAGGTAGCTACAGCCGTGGACTACCATACTGCGTCTGCTAGTATAGAGATGATAATGATATAAAAAATATATATATATCACTACTGCAGGTATATATAATATAATGACGGACCTGCTGGACACTGTCAGCAGACTCCTAAACTACTAGTATGAAGAAGATAGAAAAAAAACCCCACCACAGGTAGGTATACAATTATGGACGAGCACTGACGACACAGAGGTAGCTACAGCCGTGGACTACCGTACTGCGTCTGCTAGTATAGAGATGATAATGATATAAAAAAATATATATATATCACTACTGCAGGTATATATAATATAATGACGGACCTGCTGGACACTGTCAGCAGACTCCTAAACTACTAGTATGAAGAAGATAGAAAAAAAAAACCCACCACAGGTAGGTATACAATTATGGACGAGCACTGACGACACAGAGGTAGCTACAGCCGTGGACTACCGTACTGCGTCTGCTAGTATAGAGATGATAATGATATAAAAAATATATATATATCACTACTGCAGGTATATATAATATAATGACGGACCTGCTGGACACTGTCAGCAGACTCCTAAACTACTAGTATGAAGAAGATAGAAAAAAAAACCCCACCACAGGTAGGTATACAATTATGGACGAGCACTGATGACACAGAGGTAGCTACAGCCGTGGACTACCGTACTGCGTCTGCTAGTATAGAGATGATAATGATATAAAAAATATATATATATCACTACTGCAGGTATATATAATATAATGACGGACCTGCTGGACACTGTCAGCAGACTCCTAAACTACTAGTATGAAGAAGATAGAAAAAAAAAACCCACCACAGGTAGGTATACAATTATGGACGAGCACTGACGACACAGAGGTAGCTACAGCCGTGGACTACCGTACTGCGTCTGCTAGTATAGAGATGATAATGATATAAAAAATATATATATATCACTACTGCAGGTATATATAATATAATGACGGACCTGCTGGACACTGTCAGCAGACTCCTAAACTACTAGTATGAAGAAGATAGAAAAAAAAAACCCACCACAGGTAGGTATACAATTATGGACGAGCACTGACGACACAGAGGTAGCCACAGCCGTGGACTACCGTACTGCGTCTGCTAATATAGAGATGATAAAGATGATAGAGATGAACAAAACAAATATAACACTACTGCAGGTAAATATTTATATAATATAATGAATGACGGACCTGCTGGACACTGTCAGCAGAATGCGTTTATAGAATAAAATAAAAAAACACCACAGGAGTGTTTAACTTTTTCAGGCAGACAATATACTGGTGGTCACTGGTCAGTCACACTGGCAGCAAAAGTGTGCACTGTACTCCTGCTATAACTGCACCCCAGTCTCCCCCACAATTCAGCTGTGTGAGCAGTGAGCACTCAGCACAGTCAGATATACATAGATGATATTATCATGCAGCACACTGAGGATGAGCACAGATATGGTATGTGACTGTGTATCGTTTTTTTTCAGGCAGAGAACGGATTATATTAAATAATAAATAAAACTGGTGGTGGTCACTAGTAACTATCAGCAAAACTCTGCACTCTGAGTACTCCTAATGCTCCCCAAAATTACTAAGTTAGTAGTAAATCAACTCAAGTGTCTCTATCTATTCTAACGGAGAGGACGCCAGCCACGTCCTCTCCCTATCAATCTCAATGCACGTGTGAAAATGGCGGCGACGCGCGGCTCCTTATATAGAATCCGAGTCTCGCGATAGAATACGAGCCTCGCGAGAATCCGACAGCGGGTTGATGACGTTCGGGCGCGCTCGGGTTAACCGAGCAAGGCGGGAAGATCCGAGTCTGCCTCGGACCCGTGTAAAAAGGCTGAAGTTCGGGGGGGTTCGGATTCCGAGGAACCGAACCCGCTCATCTCTAATATATATATATATATATATTTATACACTTGCTGTAATGTTTGGCACTCATGTGTCTATGAAAACCGCAAACTTGCTCCGGTGCCCGTCCTCCTCAAAACATGATATTGTGTGTGTGAATGGGATGGCACTCCTGGAGTCTGTCAGCTTGCATAAAAAAGACACTGATACTGGAAGCTCAGATCTTTTTTTATGCAAGCTGACAGACTCCAGGAGTGCCATCCCATTCGCACACAATATATATATATATCTCATATTGATGAGCCGCACTCACATAATTCGTCTTGATGAGGGGGTGCATTAACTCAGGAGCGTCCAACAGCCTGGCCGTCACCATATATATATACAAAAGGAGCAGTAGAGAGCACTCACCAGTCTTCTGATAATCAGATACCTCACAACTTTATTTCATCAAAAATGATAAAAGCCTGTCTGTCGACATTTCCGTCCACGCAGGGATCTTTGTCAAGACAACCACAGACAAGTACTGTAGTTTGCATCGCTTCATCTTATCACAGACTGGTGATAGATAGATGTATTTCTGGAACTTTATTAATGGACTTTTTGTCTCAATGGAGCATGCCTCTGATGTACTGTACAGTACCTAAGAAACAGGTATAATCTCTCTCTCTCTCTCTCTCATATATATATATATATATATATATATATATATCTGTCACCCTCTCCATGGCATCACCATCTTCCTTTTTTCATATCATATATTTATTTGTCATTATAACAGCAACATTGAGTATGGGGTCACACAGGTATTAGACATTATTACTGTTATTACTAAAAATATTATCAATTAGTCTATATGTATTCTGATATGTCTACTATTAGTACAGTTACTGTAAATTTCCATTGTCCATGCATTTAATGATAATTTTCAAATAAGTACTTGGATAAGTTACTGTATTATTAATCAAATGGTGGGCAGAAGTGACATGACACAGTGGGAAGCATATAAGTTTGGCAAGCACAGAATGTTTTTCCCAGTTACTCATTAACTACGTAAATCCTGAATGAGTAGGCAACTTAGAACTTTCCATCTTTTACATTGTCAAAGAGATGCATATCGTAAGCATGTTAATAACGACTGATTAGACTGTGGTAAAAGATGCCACTGTATTAAATATTGTCTTCCATTGGCATTTTCAGAAAAAAATAAGCACATACTGTAAGCTCAATGATGAATTGAATCAATATATTAAAAACAATAACATGTCATTGTACACAGATTCCACATATTTTTGCCCAGTTAAGTAACTTGCATCTTTTGGTTTAAATGTAATTAGAGAACACTGTTGGTATTAATAATAACCAGGGTGGCTTCTCATCTACATTTCTGCATTCTGTACCTCCCAATGCCTTTACTTAAAATAATTCCATTACTTTAATAAGTGCAGTTGCACTAACTTGGATTCCCCACATGTATACAGCCAGAAACCCAGGTAACATATACAGTATACGGTAATCTTCTGGAAACAGGAAGAAATCAATAAAATGATATCACAACTCAATAAAATAAGCCCCTGAAGACTCTGTCCAAGTTACTATCAATTTGTAACTCTCAGAGGTTGAATCAATGAGTAGCAAACTGGGTCTTGCAATGTGTTTTCATGGCAAACTCACAAGAGAAATTTAATTTGCAATTCAATTCAAATTTGCAATCCATTCTGAGCAAGTGAAAAGTTAAGCCCCGTACACACGGGAAGAGATGTGTGCTGAGCGATCTAGCACAGAACACTCAGCACACATCTCTCCCCCGGTCAGCACACAGCACGATGTGAATAAAAACTTTTAAAATGCACATTAACACACTCCTAAAAACTTTAATTTGCTGAAAAAACATTTGCTGGCTAGATTTTTTTTTACCATTAGTAAGGTTCTTTAAAAGAACTTCCATACTTAGCCACTAACAGACTTCTATATGGTTCTGAGACCTTAGTTTCTATTTTTTGGGGGATTCGAGATGATTTCCCCACTTTTTCTCCTTGGTTACTTTTAGTCGAAAAATTGTACAACATTGCTACAATTCCCATGTATGCTCATTTCTACTTGAGGTCTGCGCTTTGCCATGATGTACAGTATGCAAGTTTTATGCTGCAAGTTCACTTTTGTAAACTTGCATCTATCCCTAAGTGAGTACCGGTACTGAACTTGATTTTGTTCCAATTGTAAATTGCTGGCGATATATGCAGTAGCTAAATGTTAATAAATAAATAAATGATACAACCCTGAGCCAAAAGATCACACAGGGCTCATTGAGAAGGGAATGCATTGTAAAGATTTGGGTGGGGCCATGATAATGTGATTCAATGTGAATGGTGAGTGAAGTGAGCATCAGCAAGTGCCTATATGTGGGGGCTTGTGCTCTGGGAGATTTGCCTACTTTGCAGGCATCTGGGAGAGACACACAAGATTTGGGAATCTCCTGGATGTTTTGGGAGAGTAGACAAATGTGCGCTGGACACAAAGGTTGGAATATAATGAAGTCCGATTTCGGCGGCCGTGCGTAAATAATGACCCTCCGGTTCTGTCTCTATATGGCTTCAAGTCTGTAAGTTAAGAGCATATAATTATACCAGGGTCGAGCATAGCGCATGGATGTTAACTGAAGTTGCGCCCTCACCTGCACCTATATCATTAAGCACCTTTAATGGTGGCAGATAAGGAATTTATTTCTTATTAAAACAGACTGAGGCTCTAATGGTCATCATTGATCAATGGGCTTCAGTTACACACTATCCGGAATACAATTTGTTTATTAATTAAGCAGTATCAAGGTGAATTTGGATACTATTGTTGTTACTCTAAAATGTCCACTTTTTTATATGATGTTCTGAAAAAATTATTTTAAATAATAAAAAAATATATTTAATTTAGTGGATAATCAAACAGCTTAAACTTGTTTAGCTCTATCCCTCTTGCAGGAAAAAAAAACTTGTAAAGAGATAACACTTATCAATATTATTTTGGATGCAACTAAAATTAACACAATGAAGAACACAATTGTTAATGCAAGAAAGCCAATCAGTTCCTGCCACCCAGTCTGCTCCCTCCAGCTAAGCACAAAGGAAAAAAATAGGTTTCCAATAGGTTTAGTCTCTGCTTAACAAATTCGTGGACATACTGTACAGCATAAATATGACAGTAGCTACTAAATAGTCCATGTTGAGAAAGAACAATCATCACCATCATCTTTAATGATGGACCTTGAAGCACTATTATCAGAGACACTACCCCCACTCCTGCCAAAGATTTCTAAGAATCAAACTGTAGCCTTGCAGGTTTGACAGGTCAGTCATTAAAAATGCATATTAGTGATATGATCCTAAACAACCATGTTATGCTGTAGGTATTATGAACCTCTGGAGTGCAGCTAAGGACAGACTGTGACACTGAAATAGCCCTGGCAGTCTAGTGGCTGCATGTGCATGAGAAGGATCCTGACACAATTCACAGGCACGCCCTGGTGACTCTGTATTCTGGGCGGCTGTGTAGAGCACCGGGAGCAGTGTCAAATTCCCCATTAGGCATGTGAGGCACGTGCCTAGGAGTGGCACTTGTTTGGGGGCAGCAATTGGATGCTTGTGTTGGTACTAATAGCACAAAAAGCACCAGTAACTACAAAATATTTCCACTGTACTGTACCATATTCCATCTTGAATGGAGTGTAAATGGGTAGAACATGCACAGACTGCCCCTGTAAGCTGTCCCACTTAGTAAAATATGTATACACAGGGCCACCTTAACAGCAGTGTAGACCCCTGACCAAAGCAGTGCACTGGGGCCCCTATCCATTCTGCAGTGGTAGGGATGGGGGGGTACTATCAGCAGCAACTTTGATGTCCCACAGGTGGAAGGGGTTGTTCTATATTCCACTCAGCCTGTAGGACCTGGAGCAGTAATTTCTGCTAATTACTCCTTTACTGCACAGATGGTGGGAGAAGGGGTAGGAGGTAGAACACTAAACTGTAGAAGAGGGCATTGGGCTGAATGAAGGAGCCCTGGTACTGTACATGGCTTCCAGGGTAGTAGGGAGTGTTTAATATGCATTGAAGTGATGGATAGTGGAGGGGGCTTATTATTCCTCATTTTCTTGTGGCAGGGCAGCTTGCTTGACTACAGATATCTCCAGTTCCTGGATATAGATTTCTTATCTTTCAATTAGATAAAAAACTAGAGAGTCACACCTTTCAGGAGGTACTGAGGACTTGGGGATTAAAGTTCAGGAGCCACAGAAATCCACCGACAAAAATATAAAATTGTATACCAGGCATGTGGAGCTGGAGCAGGGACTGGCTGCTGGAAGGCAGATATATCTGGTTCTGGGCATAGTAGATAAGCTGCCAGTGTCCACCAAAAGGGAGAGTCACAGCTTTTGGTGTATATACTCAGAAAAACTCTAGGTCAGACAGAACCTGAGATATTTGGCTGGGAAAAGCAATTAGCAGGCTCGGATGGGAACCATTGCTTAGAAGTCAGATATCTCCAGTTCCACAGGGCCGATTTTAGAAAATCCGGTACCCCTGGAAAAAGGGGACCCTCAGCTATCAGGCTAGGGCCCTTAGACTTCTGGGGCCCTTGGGAAAGAGCCCACTGAGCTCATACGAAAAGCCGACCCTACTGTATGTATGCATAATTAAAAATAAAATGACATAGTATTTGTAAGATTTTGAAACTAAAGATATTTTTAGGATCACTTAGGTACTGTACAGTAGTTTTTAAACCATTTACTCTTTCATTGCAAATAAACAGATAGAGAATATTAACTAATTATGCTTGACTGTTAGAAAATAGTTCTACTATGGATCGATTTCTTAAATGAAAAATACATTGTTAAAGAATAGATAAAAAATGAATTATACAAATTATTCATAATCATAAAACAGTATACAGTATAGTGTGTACTCACTGTTTTTAGTAAAAAGTACATCTATTGTAGAAACACGAAATAAACCCCCACAATGTTATTTCCTGAGATTTATTCACATTAAAGAAAAACTAACGTTTCTATTGTGTGTGCTTATAGTGTTAGGAAGAAAATGTACCTACGCTTTTAAGCATTACAATTATAATTAATTTAGAAACACCCCCACAGCTGTCACATTACCACAGTACAAGTGTAAGAGAAGTCTTCTTTACATTGATGGTTGCAAAGCTTACAAGTAACATGTGATAAATACAAACAGACATACTGAATGTTTTGTAGCTACAGTGTAAATGAACCAGCTGCAGAGGTCAATCTGCAATCAGTCAATCATATTACCAGGACTGATTTCACATAGTGTTACACCATTTACAGGATAGCTATATAAGTTACAGTAATGTATTACACAACATTACATTTCTGCTATTCTCTGCTGATTCCTATACATTTACATCCTAGATATGAGTGGGTTTGGTTCCCTGAGAACTGAATTCCCCCGAACATCCCAACCCGAGCCCAGATCCGAGTCCAGCCCGGGACTCAGAAACCAGAACGAGGCAAAACGTCATCATCCTGCTATCGGATTCTTGTGGGTATATTGATACCCATATAAACAGCTGCGCATTGCCACCATTTTCACTCCAGACTTGGAAAATGAGGGAGATAGACCTCTGTCTCTCTCTGTGGTGGTGGCGTCGGGTAGGGTCAGTGTGTGCTCTGTAGGGGTGCTGCTGCAGTCACTGTGGTGTACCTGTGATGTGTTAGGGGTGCTGTCCTGGCTGTTCTGGCTGTCACTGGTGTTTCATGTGCTGTTACGGCCGGGGGCTGCAGCTGTACATGGGTGTTGCTGTTCTGGCTGTTAGTGTGTTGTACAGGGTGCAGGGGCACTGTCCTCCTGTATGCTGTACAATATAGGCCCTGTATGTTGTAAAAATTCAGGGGCACATTTGTTGAAAATTAAAAGCACACTGCTGTATGTTGTAAAATATAGGGTTGCTGCTGTTTAAATAACATTACACTGGCCCTGTATGCTATAAAAATTCAGGGGTGCAGTTGTTAAAAATTAAAAACACACTGCTGTATGCTGCAAAATATAGGGGTGTTGCTGATCTAATAACATTACAATGGCCCTCTATGCTATAAAAATTCAGGGGTGCAGTTGTTAAAAATTAAAAGCACACTGCTGTATGTTGTAAGATATAGGGGTGTTGCTGTTCAAATAATATTACACTGGCCCTGTATGCTATATAAATTCAGGGGTGCAGTGAAAATCAATGTACACTGGTCCTGTCTTGTATGCTGTAAAATTACAGGGGTGTTGTGAAACTACAGGGGTGCTGGCACTGTCTGTGGCTGAAATGTCTAGGCCTGACCTTCATTCACAACACTGTATGGGAAGAGGAGGCTTCTACCACCATTTTCATGCCCCCTGCAAGTGCTGGGAGGAGCAACGCCAGTCCAGTTGCTAATATTGAGATTGAGGATGTCACTGTAGAAGTACACCAGGATGAGGAGGATATGGGTGTAGCTGGCACTATGGAGGAAGTTGACGGTGAGGATTCTGATGGTGATGTGGTTTGTTTGAATAAGGCACCAGTGAAGACAGTTGTTGGCCATGGGATGAAAAAGCCCATTGTCATACCTAAGCAGTATACAAAAAAAATCCACCTCTTCGGTGTGGAATTATTTCTCCACAAATCCAAATAACAGGTGTCAAGCCATCATTTGCCTTTGTCAATCCATAATAAGTAAATGTAAGGATGTCAACCACCTTGGAACATCCTCACTTATACGTCACCTGCATCACATTCATCATAAGTCATTGTCAAGTTCAGAAACTTTGGGTAATAGTGTAAGCAGTTCACTGACACCTAAATGATGTGGTTTGTTTGTTTGTTTGTTTGAATATTATTTCCCTGTGAGGAAGAGGATGTAAACACTGAAGGGGGGGAATCTGAGGATGAGGTCGACATCTTGCCACTGTAGAGCCAGTTTGTGCAGGGAGAGATTATTTGCTTCTTTTTTGGTGGGGGCCCAAACAAACCAATCATTTCAGCCACAGTCATGTGGCAGACCCTGTCACTGAAATGATTGGCTTGTTAAAGTGTGCATGTCCTGTTATAAGGGTGGGAGGGCCCAAGGACAATTCCATCTTGCACGTCTTTACCTTGCCACATCATTCCAGGGGTGATGCCCTATATGGGGTGCTGCCCCTCTGCCCTATCATTCCAGCGGTGCTGCCGCACTGCCATTTAATTCTATGGGTGCTGTTGCCTGTCTGATGTGCTGTGTAATTCTCCAGGGGTGCTGCCAAAGCTGTATAAATCCAGGGGTGCTGCTGTACTTGATCATAGATTTAAATGAAAGCCTAGAGCAGATATGAAACAATCTTCAACATCACTAACAGATTTGTGAAAACTAGTGATGTGCACCGGAAATTTTTCGGGTTTTGTGTTTTGGTTTTGGATTGGGTTCCACGGCCGTGTTTTGGATTCAGACGCGTTTTGGCAAAACCTCCCTGAAATTTTTTTGTCGGATTCGGGTGTGTTTTGGATTCGGGTGTTTTTTTACAAAAACCCCTCAAAAACAGCCTAAATCCTAGAATTTGGGGGTCATTTTGATCCCATAGTATTATTAACCCCAATAACCATAATTTCCACTCATTTCCAGTCTTTTCTGAACACCTCACAATAATATTTTTAGTCCTAAAATTTGCACCGAGGTCGCTGGATGGCTAAGCTAAGTGACCCAAGTGGCCAACACGAACACCTGGCCCATCTAGGAGTGGCACTGCAGTGTCAGACAGGATGGCAGATTTAAAAAATAGTCCCCAAACAGCACATGATGCAAAGAAAAAAAGAGGTGCAATGAGGTAACTGTGTGACTAAGCTAAGCAACCCAAGTAGCCGACACAAACACCTGGCCCATCTAGGAGTGGCACTGCAGTGTCAGACAGGATAGCAGATTTAAAAAATAGTCCCCAAACAGCACATGATGCAAAGAAAAAAAGAGGTACAATGAGGTAGCTGTGTGACTAAGCTAAGCGACCCAAGTGGCCGACACAAACACCTGGCCCATCTAGGAGTGGCACTGCAGTGTCAGACAGGATGGCAGATTTAAAAAATAGTCCCCAAACAGCACATGATGCAAAGAAAAAAAGAGGTGCAATGAGGTAGCTGTGTGACTAAGCTAAGCGACCCAAGTGGCCGACACAAACACCTGGCCCATCTAGGAGTGGCACTGCAGTGTCAGACAGGATGGCAGTAAAAAATAGTCCCCAAATAGCACATGATGCAAAGAAAAAAATAGGTGCAATGAGGTAGCTGTGTGACTAAGCTAAGCGACCCAAGTGGCCGACACAAACACCTGGCCCATCTAGGAGTGGCACTGCAGTGTCAGACAGGATGGCAGATTTAAAATATAGTCCCCAAACAGCACATGATGCAAAGAAAAAAAGAGGTGCAATGAGTTAGCTGTGTGACTAAGCTAAGCGACCCAAGTGGCCGACACAAACACCTGGCCCATCTAGGAGTGGCACTGCAGTTTTCTAGCGAGAGGATGAGTGCTTCCATCCTCATGTGAATCTGAACCACTAGCCATGAACATAGGCCAGGACCTCAGCCGTTCCTTGCCACTCCGTGTCGTAAATGGCATATTGGCAAGTTTATGCTTCTCATCAGATGCTTTTAATTTTGATTTTTGGGTCATTTTACTGAACTTTTGTAGTATACTTGATGACACAGAGGTAGAGCAGTGGACTAATGTACCGTACTGCTATATATATACTGGTGGTCACAGCAACATTCTGCACTGTCCCCTCCTACTATATACTGCGCACAACTAAAATGCAGCACAGGTATGGATGGATAGTATACTTGACGACACAGAGGTAGGTAGAGCAGTGGACTACTGTACCGTACTGCTATATATATACTAGTGGTCACATCAACCTTCCGCACTGTCCCCTCCTACTATATACTGCGCACAACTAAAATGCACCACAGGTATGGATGGATAGTATACTTGACGACACAGAGGTAGGTAGAGCAGTGGCCTACTGTACCGTACTGCTATATATTATATACTGGTGGTCAGCAAAATTCTGCACTGTCCTCCTACTATATATACTGCGCACAACTAAAATGCACCACAGGTATGGATGGATAGTATACTTGATGACACAGAGGTAAGTAGAGCAGTGGCCTACTGTACCATACTGCTATATATTATATACTGGTGGTCAGCAAAATTCTGCACTGTCCTCCTACTATATATACTGCGCACAACTAAAATGCACCACAGGTATGGATGGATAGTATACTTGACGACACAGAGGTAGGTAGAGCAGTGGACTACTGTACCGTACTGCCATATATTATAAACTGGTGGTCAGCAAAATTCTGCACTGTCCTCCTACTATATATACTGCGCACAACTAAAATGCACCACAGGTATGGATGGATAGTATACTTGACGACACAGAGGTAGGTAGAGCAGTGGCCTACTGTACCGTACTGCTATATATATTATATACTGGTGGACAGCGAAATTCTGCACTGTCCTCCTACTATAAATACTGCGCACAACTAAAATGCACCACAAGTATGGATGGATAGTATACTTGACGACACAGAAGTAAGTAGAGCAGTGGACTACTGTACCGTACTGCTATATATTATATACTGGTGGTCAGCAAAATTCTGCACTGTCCTCCTACTATATATACTGCGCACAACTAAAATGTACCACAGGTATGGATGGATAGTATACTTGATGACACAGAGGTAGGTAGAGCAGTGGCCTACTGTACCGTACTGCTATATATTATATACTGGTGGTCAGCGAAATTCTGCACTGTCCTCCTATTATATAAACTGCGCACAACTAAAATGCACCACAGGTATGGATGGATAGTATACTCGATGACACAGAGGTAGGTAGAGCAGTGGACTACTGTACCGTACTGCTATATAATACTTGTGATCACTGGTCAGCAAAACTCTGCACTGTCCTCCTACTATATACTACAATGCAGCACAGATATGGAGCGTTTTTCAGGCAGAGAACGTAGATATTTTCAGCACACTGAGCACAGATATTTGCAAGCACACTGTGCACAGATATTTGCAGCACACTGAGCACAGATATTTGCAGCACACTGAACACAGAAACTGAGAGAACGCTATACGTCCTCTCCCTATCATCTCCAATGCACGAGTGAAAATGGCGGCGATGCGCGGCTCCTTATATAAAATACGAATCTCGCGAGAATCCAACAGCGGGATGATGACGTTTGGGCGTGCTCGGGTTAACCGAGCAAGGCGGGAGGATCCGAGTCTGCCTCGGAACCGTGTAAAATGGGTGAAGTTCGGGGGGGTTCGGATTCCGAGGAACCGAACCCGTTCATCACTAGTGAAAACTAGCCAAAAAGTTGAAAATGGAAATTGCCAAAGTGTTTTTAAATAAAGTGGGGAGAGACCACATTTGTGGCCAAAGTCAGTTTGACTAGGAAGAGACTGAATCATAATCCAGCGCAACTGCTGGAGAGGTGAACATGATGTTTTCTGCAGGAGCATTAGAGAGAGGTTCTTATCAATTTTTTCATGTTAGGGACTCGCTATAATGAATGGCTCCAATATCAACCATAATTTTGATTTATTATTGATGTTCCACATTTTGGGATTATTTATTTAGAAGATACGCATTTGTTGTACAGGGATCTTCTTTTACTAAGGGCTGCGTATGGTTATCGCAAGACCTTGCGGTGTTAGAAGAACAGAGTTTCAGTGATCTTGCATCAGCTTTCCATTTCACTGCAGCACTAGATGGGCCAGGAGCTCCTGTGAGGCACAAACAGTTACTGAATAAGGCCCAGTATGGAGTCTCATGGTGGCTTACAGACAGGAAGATGTCTGGCTTGCCAGGCTGAGGCATGCTGTGGGCATAGAGGTTAGCATTGCTTCCTCCCACAGTCCTACTTATAGTATGAAATGAGTTTGGACTGTAGAGTGGTAAGCTCCACTACGGCAGGGGCAAAATAACAAAAACAATTACTGCACAGTCGTGCTTAGTACTTTACCGATCCCACCCGAACTCAACTTGCCACATCCGGGGCTGCTGTGGGGGCTCAGGTGGGGCTGCTAAAACATCTAAGGGGCTGCTTTATTTAAAAATAAAATATGAGTAAAATAAACAAGACAAACAGGTATGCTCACATGCATGTAACTGGGACACACAGGTAGGCTCTCATGCGTGTAACTGGGAGCTATGAAAAACAAAAATAAGGTAACTGCCCCAAAATATGTAAATAAAAATGCAATAAAAAATGAGGAAAAAAAGAAACCCACGAGACTTCACAAAATAATTCTCCAGATTCCGTGAAGGGGAAAATATCCTATCTTGATCCTGTGGTATACACCAGTTTATTGGCAGCCCAATATTAAATCCGAGATTATCTTAATCCCTGAAATGGAGACGGGAGTACAATTTTGGAGGCTTTGGCCGCTAGTTTTTCAGTTTGTCCAGTAATGTGGTAATTAATAATTAAATATTTGCTTGGTTGAAGTCCTTTCTGTTCCACACCAATATAGGAGTGGAGGTAAAAGACTGTGTTGTACCTGATTGCATGTGACTCTCTAATTTTTAATCACCTTCTTGACACTGTCCTCTTCCTCTTGCCTCTTCTCATAATGTGAAAAGTCATCAAATATTGAGGTGGTATGTTTATAGCTAGCTATGATTCTGAGAACTTGGCAAGCTTTTTCCAAGAGGACCACCTGTCGCTGAAATTATGGATTTATTAAACTGTATATGTCCTGTTTAAACAACATAAGGGTGGATGGGAGTGCCCAAGCCAATTCCATCTTGCACCTCTTATTTTTCTTTGCATTATGTCCTATTTTTTAAAACTGCCATCCTGTCTACCACTGCAGTACCGCTCCTAGATGGGCCAGGTGTTTGTGCCGCCCACATGTGTCTCTTAGCTTAGTCATCCAGCGACCTTGTTGCAACCTTTTGGCCTAAAAACAATAGTGAGGTGAGGTGGACATGAGTGGAAATTAATGTTATTGAGGTTAATAATACCATATGATCAAAATTACCCCCAAATTTTGTGATTTTAGCTGTTTTAAAATTTTTTAAAAAAATCATCCAGATCCAAAACCAAAACCCAAAAAGGTGGTTTTGGCAAACCAATTGAGATCCAAAACATAAGTGGGGATCCAGATTCAAATCCAAAACACAAAACCTGAAAAGTGTCCGCAGCACATCTCTATTACATGCATGTACATAAAGATTTGTTTCCAAATGAATGATGCAGAGATTGATCAATTTTAGTACGGATGTTGTAAGGGCAGTACAGATGGTGTAATGGTTAGCATTACTGCCTTAAAGCATTGAGGTCATAGGTTCAATTCCAACCACAGAGTTTGTATATTGTATATTCTCCCAATGTTTGTGTGGGCTCCAGGTACTCCAGTCTCCTCCCACATTCCAAAAATGTACTGTTAAGTTAAATAAAAAATATCACTAGAGTGTGTGTACATGTGTTTACAGCAGACTAGATAGACCAAGTGGTTCTTCTTATCCACCTTCAAAATTTTATAATACTAAAGTCAAAGATAATTTTTATGGAACAATTCTGGTAATCACAAGCCGGATTGGACCTTTCAACTGTAAACCTGCAGTCTTTTCAATCAAAATTAAAAATGGGTTCTGTATGAGTGACCAAAGGAAGGGATTCCGGTGGTCACAATACCGACACTGGCATCCCGATCTTGAAAATTCAGACAGGGACAAGGTAAGTATGCTAGCCCCTCTCCCTTACATCTGAACCCTCCCTTCCCGTAGCCTAATCCTAACCTCCCCCCATAGTCCCTAACGCTAACCCCCCCGATGTTGCCTAAATCTTACTCCTCCACAGTCTAAGCCTAACCCTCCCCCCTTAGTAGTGCCTAACCCCCCCCCCTCCGTGGTGCTAACCCTAAACCCCCCCAGCTGCCTAACTCTATCCCCCCAGTGTGACACCTAATCCTAACCTTACAGTTGGGATGCCAGCTGTCGGGATTCTGGCATCAGTCTCCTGACCCTGTTGGGATTTTGGCGAGGCATTCTGATGGCAGATGGAATTTCAGCATCAGTAAAGCCGGGATACCAATACCCAGTATCTTAACCACATCCCTTAATAAAAGGTCAAATTGACCTCATGGGACACTAGTTGGTTAAACACATTGGAGACCCCCCACTACTAACCAAATCCACCAATACAGTAGCTACACTGTATTAAGTGAGTGATACATGCAACAACAGAAACAGGAGCAAACCACACAGTGGACCACACGCACATCAAGGCACAAAAGTAATGAAGCAGACCAAGCCATACACACAGGGCATGATTCAGGGATGTATGCAGCAGCTGTGCAAAAAATGCATACAGTATGTTGCTGCCACCTGGATTTGTGTTGAGACACCCACTGGTAGCTTTGCAAATCTCAATGGCTGCTTACAAAAATGCAGCATCTGTCTCAGATCTCAATTTACTGAGTAGACTTATGGTTCCACAGCCTGTCCGCAGGAAGTAATTCGCTGGAGCCATTGCATGAGCTCGCAGTCGCAGGCTGAAACACCTCCCAAAAAATGTCCTGAGATCCCTGCATTTTTGCCATCACTTCCTGTAACCACCCTCAAACGGTCCCCGATTGTCAATCGAATAATTCCTTTCCACGACCGCTGTCAGAAGACCATCATACACGTGCACTGTGCGCAATAATATGCATGTACACTTCGTCCATAAACTGCTCAACTACATAAAAATCGGGTTTGCATCCATCTTTGAATCAGGCCCACAGGGAGTAAAGCATCACTCCAGGACATTGGCACTCCCTCCCAACTCACAGATTCAGACAACAATGCAGGACTACTGACACAACAAGACAGGCTGTGCATCCAGGGTAAGAACTGTGTTGGTATAGATAGATCTGACAGTGCAGCAATATTACTTATACAACAAACAGGGGGGAAGGCAAATCAGGTAGGTCACTTCTATATCTAAACGGGGGAAGACATATAGTCTATAAGGCTATGCACAGGCTTAATTAATGTAGACAATAATAGGAAAAAAGTATATTCATTCAGAAACCAGCCTTAGGAATCACACAGGCTTGTTCACATCGGTCAAAACAAGCCTGTAGTGAAACGTACGTCATCGACCGGTAAACCAGACGCACACAGTTTCCGGGAGCGTGGAATCTTCAAACCCGACCCGGCGTCTGGTCACGTGAGCGGTTCTCCGCACTCAGCGTGCATACACAAATGGTGATACACACCCGCTCTCTATGTGACTCAGAGCGGCTCTCTCATCCACGATAGGTCTCCCGCTGCCTCTGCACTGTGGCGACACAACAGGGGAGTGGGAGTCCGGCTTGTGGACAGCAGAAGCAACTCGCACTTCTTCCTTCTGTCCCAGCAACTGGTATTACCCGAACTCTCATCGTTCCCATTCATTGATTTAATTCATATGGGACGACAGCAGAAAGGGGAATTGACCGATAATTGCTGGGATACCTTCATCTTCTCAAAGAAATTTAGATATACGTTTGCCGCCTATATCTATAGTCATTACAATATGCATAGTTCATGTCATCTATATATATGCTGTGTGGATCACTGACTTGTATGTTTTTTTGTACTGTACTCTTGCAGCCTGACTCAATTAGGGACTGATTTTATATAGGCTGATACATTTAAACAAAAGGGTACAATGTTTATGCTGACAAATGTTTAAATATCTTTAGAGGGTATTACATTGTGGCCAGTGATCTAATTGGCACTGATTTTTACTAGCCCTCTGTATCTACTATCAGTCATTTATCACAGTGACATATGTTTGCTTAATATTGTTTTAAAGTACATGCAGGAAAAAAGAACACAGTGTCCATACTGATAAACGTTTATATCATTTGGGAATGATGAACATGGTGCATTCACATCTACGACTTATATCTGGGATGCTACATCATGATCTAGTGATTTGATCAATACTCTAAGGCTCTACGGTGTGTTGGTAATTATCACTTATTGTGATTTAATGAATACCCACTACTCCTGCCTTCTTAGAGGACATTACTCTCCATTTTACCTAACTAAAGGAGGAGTGCATCAGCTGAGATAACGAGGACCGCTAATCAGGTAATTCAATAGAGACCCAGTGATTTACTTGGAAGGATCTCTGAAAATGTATAACAACCCGTTAAAAAATTGATTTGTATTATATTTTCACTTTTTGTTTTACATTTCTCACTGCTATAGTATAAGTGTGGCTATATACAAAAGGAATTTTAACCTGATATCACTATTTATATCAGTGAACCCTAACCGCTTATACATATCTCCATTACATAGTGATACGAATCCCCTTTTCTGGGATTATTGTAGGTCAATATTGACCGATACATGTTGTTTATGTCTGACTTTGGCCACAATATTATAAAAATATTCAATAAATGTTAAGTTTTAATTTTATAACCATTACATATTCGATTTAAACAAAAGAGTGCACCACAAAGTAAGCCTTCTTTGGTAGATGACCGTCTTGTGGTCATTTTTCTCTCCCTTTCCTCAGGTCACTTCTATATCCCAGGCTACTGTCAGTCAATATGTGCTCAAAGCTGGTCCATGTTGCCAGCAGATGAATTAACCTTTCACATTTCCATTCTACCAAACCCTACTATCAGTAACAAGTAGCTATACAGGACTATTGCACTAGTGTGTATGAAACTCTGCTAGTAACAGATCTAGGGGGTAGCGGCGACCTTCCCATAACATTTCTCTCCTGCCCACTCCAGACAGCCTCACTAAAGTTAGCCTACATGCAAAGACCTCATTATCATCCAGTTACATCCACTGAGGTGTAAGTGGAGATGCGTATTACTTGGAATCGGCCAAAGATGCATACAAATGGCTACATAGCATTTGTAGTGCAACAGATTGTGAGATCCATCCGTAAAAGTGACTTCCAAGCAACTGAGCATCAGCCCTTATAGCTGGATTTGCTTCTGACTGTAAAAAATAGATACGTCAGCTAACCCAACATCGCGACGACAGTGCGGTCGATTGAAGTAAGTATACACAGTTACCAATCATCCGCTCAATGTGTCAGTCAGGACATCCAGCTGGGCAGGTACAGTATGTGAATTTGCCCACCCAACTGTGACGTCCGCCCCTGAAACAAGTGTATGGTCGGTTGGCCAACCACCTACACACAGAGCCAGACTCACCGATATATCTTAAGATATATCAGCCATCAACTGTGCTGCAACACTGCGGGCGCAATATGTCTGTGAACAATGTAGTTTCAAGACATATCCGGCCTGCACACCATATTGATGGAATTATGATATATCTGCCATTTACTCTAACAGGCAATATGTCGCCTACTGTGTACCCAGCTTAAGCTTCCTACAATAATAATGTGTTTTCACTAGTTACCAGCCCGTCAAAATGATGGAAGAACATAACAGTAATGTCAGCACCGGCGGCTGTGTGTACCTGAATGGAACAACACATTTTTTTTCTTCGTTGGGCACCATCTAGTGGCCACCAGCACACAAAACACTTGAATTCCTCCTGTAGAGGTGAGGAGTATTCTATAGGAAGTGTAAAAGTCATCATACTGTACACAATTCACAAGTAAAATCCCAGGTTCACTTTAGCATTTCACATTCTGTGAAGGTTGCACTGTGCGAGCACAGATGCTGCTGACATCTCTGTAAAATCTGGGCACCTCTCTCTATAACAAAATAATCTCTTGAGATTTGAGATGAATGATGCACAATCTTATGTTTTTTGTCTCCCAAAGCATAAGACAACCACACCATCTGGACTTTCCTAGAGGAGTGTATTACAAGCAAAACACATGCATTAAACATAATCATTCTGTCCTTCCCAGAGACAGCTTTGTGGCTTTGTCTCTTTTCATACATTTCACTTGGTGCTGAGCGGCTTCTTTGTAATAGAAACCAATTATAGAGTGCCTGAATTCTGTCCCTGGTTCTCTGCTATCTTGCTTCGGCATTACAGCACTCCCTAGAACTGATATACCCTTCAGCAACAATAAACAATACTATGACAGCAGAGCATTTACTGGCACTTTTGAGATTAGTGTATTCATTAATATAGCAATGTTCTGCACATTAATTCTCGTTCTATAGCTTTCAACACAGCATTTTCCTTCTAAGTATATTGACTCCTAGCTGCGTTGTTTAACCACATGCTGAACTGTATGATAGTATAAGTTTTGTTTCAGAAAAAGTTTTATTAATTTAGAGGATTGATCAACATTCATTTGCTACTAATGTAACACTTAAATACAAAATAATTTAGTATTGTTAAGTTTAAAAATACATCTTTCTAATACTGTAAGCTGTCTTCAGGTTTCCAGTTTCTGCATTGTGTTGGTTATGACTATTATTAAAGCAATTGTTATTTGCACACGCACACTATAAGACAAATATATATATATATATATATATATATATATATATATATACACACATTATTATTTTTTTAACCATTTTTCATGCTATGGATACTTAAAAAAAATTATAAACAGGACACACCCTTTAGGCAGATTATGAGGTTGTGACTGGTTTTGCCAATTTCATATAATCGATTTTTCAACATAATCTATAATAAAGTTTTTTTTGTGATTTTAAATACTTGTTGCCAGACCTGCCAGATTATTGGTTATTTTCTATTGGTTATTGGTGTATTTGCTTCCATTCTTCACTAATATGTCTCAGTCTGGGATTAGTGTTAGATGATGATCTCATCAGTGCAGCTCAAAATAATTTTGTCTCGCTAACAGATGATGATGCAGATAAGATATATTTTGAACAAATTGAGTTTTCAGAGCTACCTGCTGAAACTCCGATTGGCTTATACTACAAATTGTTAAGACTAGGAAAACGGGAAACCGATCTATTATTACATGGTCAATTTTTGAGAGAATACCATCGTAATAAAAAATTCCTAGGGGTTTCAGGATGCATAATGTGTCCACAATAGGCAGAAACAATCCATATTTTTGTTCAACATGGTGTGGAGTCTTGAACAAATGCTCTTCAGATCTGATTCTCCTCGTAACTGAGGAAGTCAGCTCTGAACTGAAGAAGGTTAGACATTAGCTAGAGGTATTCAAAGGCTTTCACCTAAAGAGACTATCTAGTGATAAAACGGAGGCATGGTTGGACAAGATCAAGAACCAAGTGGAAATATATCATCAGGAATTATTGTCATTTAAGAGAAAAAAATTAGAAACGGTTAATAATGATTACAAAACACATGTGGTATACAGATGGTTGAGTGGTGATTCATCAGATAGATGTGGCACACACCAACCCTCCCCCACAGATTTAGAAGATTTTGAACAGCAGCCAGGGCTGACTTCTCTAGTTCGCCATCCTCCTCTGATGGTGAAACTATGGATTCCATTAATTTTAGTGGTGAGAGTGTTTCTTTTTTAGATCATGGCATGAGACCTTACCCCCTGTTCCAATGAGGAGGCGGGTCAGGAGCTACCAGAGGAGGGGGGCGAGTGGAGGAAGAAAAGGGGGGTGCAGGATAAGAAAATAAATTCTGTCTTCAATCTGTCTACATATCAACTTAGTTCAGTGGAAACATCGCTACTGTCTCTTGGTTTGTCCTACATCCCCACTGGCAAACATGATCCATTTGATTTTTCTGTTGATAACTTCAAATTTGGGCGGAAACTTTGCCTTTGTGAATCTTTTGAAAGCAGTGGCAAAAATGTTACAAGTACTAAGAAATGTGCTAATCCCAGTGCTTTTGATCCAATGTCACAAAATGTGAGTATTAAGTCTTATGTTCACATTACAGAAGCTTTGATTAATAGTAAGGCAACTATTAGGCCTAAATACTACAATCTAACTACTGAGCAAAGGGATGCACTAAAAACTTTAAAGAATAACCAATCGATTGTTATATTTCCAGCCGATAAAGGCGGGGTGGTGGTTGTGCAGGAGAATGACCAAGAAATTCATCGGCAGTTGTCTGACACCAATACATACAAAAAAACTTGAATGTAATCCCACTGTTTCCATCAAGAAAGAAATTGCCACTGGCTATATATGTGGATCAATTTCTACAGCCATTAGTTTAACAGACGAGTAGTTATGTTTGTGACACTTGTGGCTTTCTACAGAAAATTAAGGATTTTGTTTTTCACTTGTCTGAGTCCTGGTTAGTAACCTTGGACATACAATCATTGTATACAGTAATACCACATGAAGGTGGCATTGAAGCCATTAAAACAAAACTTTGGGCTGTAGCTCATACTAATCCACCAATTGAATTTTTGTTGAACCTTGTTGATCTTGTCCTTAAAAAAAATTATTTTATGTATGGCTCAAATTATGCGCAAACTAATGGAACTGCTATGCGTTCAAATTTAGCGCCTGCTTATGCTAATTTATATATGGCACTATACGAAGATGAGCACACACATAGAATATTTGGATCAAAGATATTGTTATATTTTCGGTTTATAGACAATATATTTCTGGTATGGTCTGGCACCAAGGATTATTTTTTGAAGATGGTTGAGTACCTCAATTCATTGAGTGAACCAATTTGCTTTACATACACCATTGAACAAGACATGATAAACTTGTTGGATGTGTCTGTATTTAGAGAACCTAAAGGAGTGGGCTATACTCTTTATCATAAACCCACAGACTGTAACACATTACTACAGGCGAATAGTCAACAGCCGGGCCGTTTGAAGGAGAACCTACCAATATCTCAATTTCTTCGGGTCCTTCGAACTAACTCCTCTGAAACCACAGCTTCTATCCAATTGAACGAGATGAAAAACAGATTCCTAGTGAGGGGGTACTCACCACAAACCATTGAAAGATGTCTGCAGAAAGCAGAATACTGTATCAATTCCAGAACCCTATTATGAATTTTGCCAAAAAGGACACCATAGGCAGAATGGTCAGAGTGAGTACGTTTGACCACTCATTGAATATGGTCCAAAGTGTGTACATAAAATATTAGCCATTACTTACATCAGATCCAGGATTACATACAAAAGAAGCCCTAATTTACATCAGCTATTGATGAGACCTACGATGCAACCTAGTGAACAAAATAGACATTGGTTAAGGTTGACTAGACCTGGGTGCTATCACTGTCTGGGCTGTGTGACATGTCATTCTATGGTGAGTGGTAAGCAGTTTTCATATCCACACAGTGGCCAGAAGATAACCATTAAACATTGTCTAACGTGTACCAGCCAATATGTTGTTTATATCCTGATATGCCCATGTGGGCTATATTATGTTGGGATGACAACACGGTCATTCCATGACCGTATAGCCAACCACAGATACTCGATAAGAACTGCAGTAAGCTCTGGAACCACTGACAAACCTGTGGCTAAACACTATCTAACGCATGGCCATCAAGTATCCACCATTTGGTGCATGGTAATTGACCATGTACCCAAACCACTAAGGGGTGGCAATTGTGAACTTTTGCTTAAAAAATAGGAATCTCATTGGATCTACCGATTGGACACTATTGCACCATGTGGACTAAATGATAATAATCCATTGGGCATATTTCTCAAATAGGGTTTAATAGTGATCAGCATCATCCTTCCCTGCTATGTACACATATTTTGATGTCATGATGTCATGAAATGTTATAATATAACATAATGATCCATGAATAGACTTGTCTTCAATGGTGTGATGATATGTGGTGCTCCCATTTTCAATATTTATTTTATTGATAATGTTTATTGTATAATGTTATAATTTGTACCCACTGACATCCGCCTGGTGGGATAATATGGTGGTATCTACCACCTTATCCCACTGAGGGCGGGTGGTATGTAGTTATCTGCATCATCTGTGTTATGATAATATGCTATTGTCTTAATACTGCTGCCAGGGCTCCTATAATACCGCTTTGCTCTGATGTCCAATATTGACATAACTAACCTGACAGCCATTGGTAATTCACTGGTAATTCTAGTTTTCTAGGTAATCAGTTTTGATGTACCCAGAAGCAGCGGGCGATATGGAATGCACAGGGCTTACATGGAACGCAGGCACCCGTGACACGATAAACATTCGAATAAGATAGCGCTAATAGGTCATAGATGAGATACGTAGGTCAAAATGCATATTTAATACATAATAAAAATCAATATAGCATCCATATGGAATAACATGAACAATAATAATTGTTAAAAAAACACCTAATAAATGGATTTTGAAATAAAAACTCCCTTATTTATAGATCAAGCAATGGTGGAGAAAATAGGACCTGTTCCTATAATATAGTCCCCTTCAAAAGTCCGTGGACCCAATTAGTAGTGGAAGGTCGACATTAATAGTTACCGCAGATGTATCCAAGGTTAATTTAAGCGGCTCGGCAATCCGCAGTATTGCAGTTCCTTGGTAGGATAAGCGGTTGAACAATATCCACAGTTCAATTGGTTTACCTCCAATCAGGGTCTCTAGAATCACGGTGGATGGGGGGAACTTGGTTCAGGTCGTCCAATCTCCAGATGGTAAATGTCCAGGGAGTGATGCAGGAAGGCAGTTTTTTTTATTTCAAAATCCATTTATTAGGTTTTTTTTTAACAATTATTATTGTTCATGTTATTCCATATAGATGCTATATTGATTTTTATTATGTATTAAATATGCAATTTGACCTACGTATCTCATCTATGACCTATTAGCGCTATCTTATTCGAATGTTTATTGTGTGTGAGGTCTGACCAACCTCTGTATATAGCTGCTGTGCTGAACCTCCCCAATCAGCGCCTGGAGAAAATTACCACTTGGTAGGTTCTCTTTATTTGCACCCGTGACACGATACCCGTCACGATACCCGCTGTTTCCGGCGCTGCCTATTCCCCCTTTAACCACCTGCCATGTTATCACCCTCTGTTAGACTCTTAATACTAGTTACCCTTTAGCCAGCTGCCATGCTATCCCCTTCAGCTATACACCTGCTGATGACGGTGCTGTTTATCTCCCCTTTAGCTAGCTGCCACGCCGTCCCTTTCTGTATTGACTGCAATGTATGGGGGCGTGTATACACATCACAATGACACATTCCCGGTCACTTCCGGGTCTGGGCTGTGCAGCTGACAGCAGCATCCTCCTGACAGTGCCTGTTGTTAAATATACAGAGCACAGAACTAACACTCATTAGCAAGTTACAGTGAATAAAAAGTTTATAATATGTTACTATGGGTAGGTCAATGAGGTTATGTAATATGCTAATACGCTGCCACTTAATATTATTAGTCAGAATATGTTATATGTATGTGTATATACCTGTATGTCAAATAACCCCGTGACTAGTATGCATTTATGCATGCAACTCAGCTGGGAGACTAATTAATTAACTAGTCTAATTGATGTGAGGTATTTATGGGTGCCTGGGAGGCAGAGTCAGTATACCCCTGGTCTGCCTGGTGATATGATATCTCTGATGTCTGTCTTGAAAAAGACCCCTGTGAGGGTCGAAACGTTGACTATATCGATGACAAAATTGATTTAATAAACTACATTGGACTTTTTATTTGGTGAGTGCCCTCTCTCCGGTCAAATTGACCAATCTGGACTTGTATATGTGGAACATACCATTGTTGCCATAGTGGAGCACCCTACAGATGAAATAGAGCGGATGTGAGTGCGGATTATACAAGAACATTAGATAGATAGATAGATAGATAGATAGATAGATAGATAGATAGATAGATAGATAGATAGATAGATAGATAGAATATATATATATATATATCAAAATATCCGCACCCATATAAATTGACAAACAGCGGTGTGGTGCTCCATTTAAGATCCAAGGATCAGCCAATATAAAATAGTTAGGAATAGGCACTCATTGTCAAAAAATGACATTTAAGTTAAATTAGAAGCAAAAGTCTCTTTATTTACTCACAAACTATAAAGAAAGTGCAAATGTGCATAAATGTCGACATAACGTTTCGGTCCATAAAAGACCATCATCAGGACCAGCAACGATGCATCCTGTCACCAGGGCAGCAAAAGAGCAGAATGAAGCACCATCACCACCAACACACACATATATACCAGAATGCATTACCCAGAATGCCCAATCTCAGAACTGCTGCATCGTGGGTAATTAAATACAACATAACATCAGATAGACACTTAAATACAACTCAACTCTATCAATATGCTTTTGCTGATGTGCATGATATAGCGCAGGATATATACTAGTAAGAACAACCAGAAAAAATATCCCGGGACTGGAAGCGTCTGAACCCGGAAGTGTCCCGGCGTGTCAGCAATGTGCAGCAGTTCTGAGATGGGGCATTCTGGGTAATGCATTCTGGTATATATATGTGTGTTGGTGGTGATGGTGCTTCATTCTGCTCTTTTGCTGCTCTGGTGACAGGATGCATCGTTGATGGTCCTGATGAAGTTCCTTTATGGACTGAAATGCTACGTCGACAATTATGCACATTTGCACTTTCTTTATGGTTTGTGAGTAATTAAAGAGACTTTTGCTTCTACTTCAACTTAAGTGTCAGTTTTTGACAGTGAATATATACTGTGTATATATATATTTATATATATATAGCAGAATCGTTATGCCGGCACTCACTTCACTGACCAATGAAACATTCTGCTCGGGTGCCCTCCATGAGACCGTGAAGACTCAGCCATACACACACCAACGGGCGGCACTCACAAGACTTGTTGTTAAGAATAATCAGACGGACAGCGTCCCTGCGTTCAACGTTTCAGTCGTGAGACTTTTATCAAGAACGTTCTTGATAAAAGTCTCACGACTGAAACGTTGAACGCAGGGACGCTGTCCGTCTGATTATTCTTAACAACAAGTCTTGTGAGTGCCGCCCGTTGGTGTGTGTGTATATATATATATATATATATATATATATATATTGTAGAGACCTGCTAATAAATGTCTCCTCACTGATCTGCTTAGTCAGACAACTACTTTATTTCATATACATTTGTTAGGGTCTCCTGCCCTGTGCTGCCACGTCGTCATGGCAACCGGGAGACAAGTGCTAGCGGAGTAACCTGAGCGCAGCTGATACTCCGGTTCGGGTCTTTTGCTGAGCAGTGGTTATAGGCTCTGTGCATGGCAGGGGATCCGGTGCTGGTTTTTGTGCTCACAGTCTGTGAGGTCTGAGTGGGGCGTGGACAGCACCTGCTTTATAAGGCCTCTTTTCAGGGTAAGCAGATGCTGCTGAATCTTTGTTGGTTAGTCAGTTTCTGAAAGTTAGCCAGTACTGTGTAGCTTTGTATTTGTTTGTTGCTTACTGCAAATAGGCCTGGGGATTTGGTATTACACTCTGCCAATCCAGACCTAGCAGTAAGACTGGAGTCAGTCGTTTAGCTTGCTGGGGTTCTGTTACTACTCTGTGAACTTAGCAAGTTTGCGGCTGTATTCTAAGACTTGCCTGTCTAATCCTGTCTCACTGTGCAAGGTGTCAGGGGTCAGTTTAGTGGCAGTAAACCGAACCTGTGCACTGCAAGTGAGAATTAGGATTGTGGAGAATCTCCTTGTGTCTATCATTCCATCTCTGACCAAGGAGTTTACTGCCACACCCGTTGGTAACCCTTTAGGGTTTTGCTGTTCCCCTTAGCAACAGCATTTCGGGTTTTCTATGTATTAAAACACAACATCTTGCTTTTCACATCTGAGCAGTTCTAATACAAGGGAGATACCCAGTTCCTTAGCCTCTGGGCTTCTCTGTTCACGTTGTGTGTATTTTGTTACCCTACCACCTTCTGTGTACGTTATGTCATATTCCCTAGTCTGTCTGTGAGTCCATTTGTTTTGCATAACAGTTCAAACACCAGTACATTCCTGCAGGCACTGGAGTGCATAACAGTCCTGACACCAGTACTTTCCTGCAGGCACTGGTGTGCATAACATATTCAGCAGCCCAATACTCCTGTTGAAATTTTGTGGGAATATGGAGCATACCCCTCAAAATACGTTGCAACAGGTGGTTGATCAGGTGCAGGTCCTGACTCAAAAATGTAATGATTTGTCCATTAAAATGCACACCTCCCAGGCTGCTGGCGGAGCTCCCGCAGCAGCAGCACCTGCAGGGGTTAAGGAGCCGAAAGTAAATCTCCCGGATCGTTTTTCTGGAGATCGCTCGCAGTTCTTTTGTTTCAAGGAGAGCTGCAAGCTATACTTCCGGCTTAGGCCTCAGTCTTCTGGGTCGGAGATTCAGCGGGTGGGCATAGTGATTTCCTTGCTACAAGGAGACCCACAGGTCTGGGCATATGGGTTGCAGCCTGACTGTCCGTCGCTTAAAAGTGTTGATGCTTTTTTTACGGCACTGGGCATGTTGTATGATGACCCTGACAAGACGGCCTCAGCCGAGGCTCAGATTTCGATCCTTAAGCAAGGGCGAAGGCCAGTTGAGGTTTACTGTACGGAGTTTCGGAGGTTGGCCCATGATACCCAGTGGAATGACCCAGCCCTGAGACACCAGTACCGAAGAGGTCTTTCTAACCAGATAAAGGACCAACTGGTACAACATCCCTTGCCTGATAGCTTGGATCAGCTCATGCAGTTATCCATCCGGGTGGATAGACGGCTGAGAGAGCGTAGGCTTGAAAGGGAGACTGAGATTTCCTTCCTTCCCAAGGGAACCTCAGACTCTGAGGAATTTTCCGAGGAGCCTATGCAGATTGGGGCTACCCGCCTCTCCTCGCGTGAGAAGATGCGGAGGAGACAGCAGGGGTTGTGTTTGTACTGTGGGAATAAAGGTCATGTGGTAGTATCATGCCCAGAAAAGCCGGAAAACTTCAGGGCCTGAGGGTGATGGGAAATATCCTGTCAGGCCAGAAGTCAGAATTTCCCAAGAAGACTTTTATCATCCGGTGACTTTGAAGATCCTCGGTCAAACTGTCAAGACTGAGGCCTTTGTGGACAGTGGGGCCGACGGGGTTTTTATGGACCGCCAATTCGCCCTGAAACACTCTGTTCCCTTAGTACCCTTGGCATCGGAAATTGAGATTTGTGGGTTAAACGGGGAACCATTATCCCAAGGTAAAATTACCTCTTGCACTAGCCAGATTTCTTTGTTTATTGGAGCCACACACTCTGAAAAATTGTCCTTTTATGTGACTGTCTGTACTTTTGCCCCATTGGTGTTGGGGTTACCCTGGTTAAGGGCCCACAATCCTCAATTTGACTGGGTCTCTGGGGAGATTCTTAGTTGGAGTACTGATTGTTTCAGGAGTTGCTTGAGCCTTCCAGTCAGGTTCTCGCAGCTATGTTTGCCAGGATTGCCAGGGTGTTATGCAGATTTTGCGGACGTGTTCTCCAAAAAAGTTGCAGAGGTACTACCTCCCCATCGCTCCTATGACTGTGCCATTGATTTGTTGCCAAATGCTAAGCTTCCCAAGAGCAGGTTGTACTCCCTGTCACGTCCTGAGACTCAGGCTATGGCAGAGTACATTCAGGAGAACTTGGCTAAGGGATTTATCAGACCTTCACAGTCTCCAGTTGGGTCGGGGTTCTTCTTCGTGGGTAAAAAGGACGGTTCGTTGCGACCCTGCATCGACTTCAGGGAATTGAACCGTATCACGATTAAAAACTCATACCCACTGCCTCTCATTTCGGTCTTGTTTGACCAGCTTCGTACTGCCACCATTTTTTCTAAGATTGACCTACGCGGTGCGTACAATCTAATCCGAATAAGAGAGGGGGATGAATGGAAGACTGCCTTTAATACCCACTCGGGACATTATGAATATTTGGTGATGCCTTTTGGGCTCTGTAATGCCCCGGCAGTCTTCCAGGATTTCATGAATGATGTGCTCAGGGAATATTTGGATAGATTCTTAGTTGTATACTTAGATGACATCCTAATCTTCTCCCATTCCCTGGAGGAACATCGGAAGCATGTACGCTTAGTCCTCCAGAAACTCAGAGACCACCGGCTTGGGGCGAAGCTGGAGAAGTGCGAATTTGAAGTTCAGCAAATCGCATTTCTAGGATATATTATCTCCCCAGAAGGTTTCCAAATGGAGGGTTCCAAGGTACAGGCAGTCCTGGATTGGGTGCAGCCCACTAGTTTGAAGGCGCTTCAGCGTTTCCTGGGCTTTGCGAATTTTTATAGACGATTTATCGCTGGATTTTCGTCTATAGTGGCGCCCTTGGTGGCACTCACTAAGAAAGGGGCGGATGTTGCTCACTGGTCTTGTGAGGCTAAAGCGGCTTTTGCCCGTCTCAAAAGGGCATTTGTTTCGGCCAAGGTGCTGCGACACCCAGATCCAGAGCGTCCTTTTGTGGTGGAGGTGGATGCCTCTGAGATGGGTATTGGGGCAGTGCTTTCTCAGATGGGAGTGTCAGATAATCGCCTTCATCCCTGTGCTTACTTTTCCCGTAAATTTTCGCCTGCCGAGATGAATTATGACGTGGGTAACCGGGAATTGTTGGCTATTAAGGATGCACTCGAGGAGTGGAGACACTGGCTTGAGGGGGCTAAGTTTGTGGTCTCAATTCTCACTGACCATAAGAATCTGGCATATTTAGAGTCAGCGAAGCATCTCAATGCCAGGCAGGCACGATGGGCTTTGTTTTTTGCTCGCTTTAATTTTTTGATAACATATCGCCCTGGGTCAAAAAATATCAAGGCTGATGCGCTCTCGCGGAGTTTAGCTCCAATCCAGGAGACCACCGAGGAGCCGTTGCCCATTGTTTCCCCATCATGTATTAAAGTGGGCATTACCCAGGACCTCTTATCATTAGTCCTTAGAGCACAGGAGCAGGCTCCTCCAGACCTTCCGGTAGGTCTTTTGTTTGTGCCTCCTAGGTTAAGACAGCGAGTGTTCCTGGAATTCCATGCCAAGAAGTCTGCAGGTCACCCGGGTATTGCCAGAACTCGGGAGTTGCTATCTAGGGCGGTGTGGTGGCCCTCGGTGGCTAAGGATGTGGATCAGTGGGTTCGGGCATGTGACATCTGTGCCCGAAATAAGACTCCTAGAGGGGTTCCTGTTGGCCCACTACATCCACTCTCTATCCCATCTAAGCCATGGACCCACATTTCAATGGATTTTGTGGTGGACTTGCCCAAATCCTCGGGGATGACAGCCATCTGGGTTGTCGTTGACAGGTTTTCGAAGATGGCGCACTTCGTTCCACTGGTTGGGCTGCCATCGGCCAGACGCCTGTCTGAATTATTTATGCTGCATGTTGTGCGTCTCCATGGGTTGCCACTTGATGTGGTCTCTGACCGCGGATCCCAGTTTGTGGCCAAATTCTGGAGGGCATTTTGTTCCGATCTCCAGATTTCTGTCAGCTTGTCGTCGGGCTACCATCCGCAGTCTAATGGGCAGACTGAAAGGGTGAACCAGTCCTTGGAGCAGTTCCTCAGGTGTTATGTCTCCAAGTGTCAGACTGACTGGGTTGCTCATCTGTCCATGGCGGAGTTTGCCTATAACAACGCGGCTCACTCTGCTACAGGGATCTCTCCCTTCCTTTGTGTGTATGGGCATCATCCTAAGGCCAATTCTTTTGACCCCCTGGACTCCACGCCTGGTGGTTCCTCTGTGGTTTCGGTCCTTAGAGGTATTTGGCGGAAAGTGAAGAAAGCCCTTGTGTCTGTGTCATTAGTGACCAAAAGGGTTTTTGATAAGCGGAAAAGACCCTGCAGCTTCAAATTAGGAGACTTCGTCTGGTTGTCTACCAAGAATTTGAAGTTGAGACAGCCATCTCATAAGTTAGGCCCCCAGTTCATCGGCCCTTATAAGATCACCAGGGTTATCAATCCGGTGGCATTTCAGTTAGATCTGCCCCGTTCTTTGGGTATCAATAAAACATTTCATTGTTCCCTTTTAAAACGGGCGATTAGTAATCCTTCTTCCAGTGGAAGACCTTCCCCTCTTCTGATACGTGGCCAGAGGGAGTTTGTTGTTGAAAGGATTCTTGACTCCAAGGTGGTTCGGGGTCGGCTGTCATTTTTGGTGCACTGGAAGGGGTATGGCCCGGAGGAGCGGTCGTGGGTGCGCAGTTGTGATCTTCATGCCCCCAGACTGATACGCTCTTTCTTCTCGCAGTTCCCCGATAAACCCGGTGGTAGGGGTTCTTTGACCCCTCGTCAGAGGGGGGGTACTGTTAGGGTCTCCTGCCCTGTGCTGCCACGTCGTCATGGCAACCGGGAGACAAGTGGTAGCGGAGTAACCTGAGCGCAGCTGATACTCCGGTTCGGGTCTTTTGCTGAGCAGTGGTTATAGGCTCTGTGCATGGCAGGGGATCCGGTGCTGGTTTTTGTGCTCACAGTCTGTGAGGTCTGAGTGGGGCGTGGACAGCACCTGCTTTATAAGGCCTCTTTTCAGGGTAAGCAGATGCTGCTGAATCTTTGTTGGTTAGTCAGTTTCTGAAAGTTAGCCAGTACTGTGTAGCTTTGTATTTGTTTGTTGCTTACTGCAAATAGGCCTGGGGATTTGGTATTACACTCTGCCAATCCAGACCTAGCAGTAAGACTGGAGTCAGTCGTTTAGCTTGCTGGGGTTCTGTTACTACTCTGTGAACTTAGCAAGTTTGCGGCTGTATTCTAAGACTTGCCTGTCTAATCCTGTCTCACTGTGCTAGGTGTCAGGGGTCAGTTTAGTGGCAGTAAACCGAACCTGTGCACTGCAAGTGAGAATTAGGATTGTGGAGAATCTCCTTGTGTCTATCATTCCATCTCTGACCAAGGAGTTTACTGCCACACCCGTTGGTAACCCTTTAGGGTTTTGCTGTTGCCCTTAGCAACAGCATTTCGGGTTTTCTATGTATTAAAACACAACATCTTGCTTTTCACATCTGAGCAGTTCTAATACAAGGGAGATACCCAGTTCCTTAGCCTCTGGGCTTCTCTGTTCACGTTGTGTGTATTTTGTTACCCTACCACCTTCTGTGTACGTTATGTCATATTCCCTAGTCTGTCTGTGAGTCCATTTGTTTTGCATAACAGTTCAAACACCAGTACATTCCTGCAGGCACTGGAGTGCATAACAGTCCTGACACCAGTACTTTCCAGCAGGCACTGGTGTGCATAACAACATTGCGATGGCACTTGATACACTGCACGGCTTCCTGACACTGGCTGAATCCACAAGCCCTAGCTATCACCTGGCTGCTATTCAATGTTTGAAGCCCCACTCACCGGGTCCCACAGTCCTTTTATCCCCTTCACACATTCCAAAACAATCATGCCTATGTAGTGCAGCTGTGTGTAGAACCATTCCTGCAGGTAACAAGATTCTTATCCCTGTCTGCCCCTTTTCTTAAGGGACAAGTCCTGTTCAGAATGTGGCAAAGTACCCCTTTGCCAAATTTTCACACATATGTAACACAACAGGGTATCCCAGTCTCTCTTATCTTGAGCCACAGCTTGCCTAATCATTTGCTAAGGGGTGCTATTAAACTGCTCAAACAATCCATAAGTTTGCAGTTTATAGGCCAAGGTTTGTAGCCTCTGTACATCTACCAATTTATACAACTCCTTCATTAAGCCCAACATGAAGGGAGTGCCCTGATACATTAGGATTTCTTTTGGGATTCCTATTTGATTGTACATCAGTAGTAACTCTTTTGCAGTTGCACTTGTTTTAAAATTCTGTAGCGGTATTGCCTCAGGATATTGTGTAGCATAATTCAGAACTACCAGTACATATTGATGTCATCGAGCCAATTTCTCTAAGGGGCCCTCTAGATCCATGGCAGCCCATTAGAATGGAACTGGCATTATAGGAAGAGGTACCAGTTGAACTTGGTAATTTGGTTTAGGGGCAGTCCGCTGGCAGACTGCACAGGTTTGGCAGTATCTCTTGATCAAATGCGGATTCCCATTCAGTAAATTCTCTGAAACACCCAATTTAGAGTCTTATCTTATTCCAAATGCACCGCATAAGGAGTGTATCAAAGAGAGGTGTACCTGTGGTACCAAAAGCTGATTAATTATTTTCTCCTGTACCACTGCTACCGTATATCACAAGTCCCCTACTACTATACAGTATGGTTCTCCCTCGGCTGGTCTCTCACTCTTCCACACTCCATTCTCTTTCACCACATATCTGTTAATCATTAAGCAGGTCTTGAGCAAAGTACTGGAGTGAAACAGTCCTGGATACTAGGGACCAATCTTCTCCACCAGCTTGCAAGGTTTTTGTTTCTTCCCATCTTTCGCCGGCCAGGACTTTTTCCTCCTATTTTCTGGAATGTGATGCTGATCTATTTACAGCCGAAGCCTGGTACCCAGGCACCAAATATTGCTGCTTCTTGGTCTCTCCCTCCAGTTCCGGGATAGGAGTAACAGAATCAAGTATGGTCAGCAGTCCGGCTGGTGACTCAGTTGCCAGCATGTCCGTACCAATCCGGTCGATTAGAATTTCCCAGAACAGGGGATTTCTCTCCGTATGACAGCCTTGGTGCTCTTGCTGCCAACACTTGCATCATTTGTATCCTCACAGCAACAGGAAGAAAGATGTGGTTATATTCCACTGTGCTTTGCTTCTCAAATAAGGAGCCAATTTTGCACTCACTTCTCTGTTGGCCATTTAAGCCAAGTTGGCATCCTCTCAAATGACAACAGAAATGTATCGTCATCTGAAGGTGTCATCTTTTGCATGACAGCAGGCCCATGCTCACCTTGCCAGAGCTGGCTGAACCTTGCTCACAACAGTCTGTTACTCTTCACCTGGCCCTCGGTGATGGACAACATTTGGCTCTACGGAGACCCAGAGAACATACTCAATGTTACTAGCTGAGCCAGTGGAAAAGTAAAATTGGGCTTCCTTTATCATGCACCAATAAGCCCTTTTTCTTACACTTGTAGAGTCTTAGCTGCCCTCGGCTGCAGCGTATTTTCTCCTGGGGAGGAACAACAAAACAACACACCAAACAAAAATTTCCCACTGAGTTTACTAGAGATGAGCGGGTTCGGTTCCTCTGAATCCGAACCCGCCCGAACTTCAGGTTTTTTACACGGGTCCGAGCAGGCTCGGAACTTCCCGCCTTGCTCGGCTAACCCGAGCGCGCCCGAACGTCATCATCACGCTGTCGGATTCTCGCGAGGCTCGGATTCTATCGCGAGACTCGGATTCTATATAAGGAGCCGCGCGTCGCCGCCATTTTCACACGTGCATTGATAGTCATAGGGAGAGGACGTGGCTGGCGTCCTCTCCGTTTAGAGAAGAGAGAGACACAGTATTTTGGGGAGCATTATTAGGAGGAGTACTACTATACTGTATACTACTATACTACTTGCTGCTGAAGTGATATTTTATACTAGATTAGATAATAGATAGTGTGACTGTAAGTGTATTATCTGACTTGTGGGGGAGACACTGACAGTGGGGAGCAGTTAGAGTCTGAGAGCAGGACTCAGGAGTACATATAACGTACAGTGCACACTTTTGCTGCCAGAGTCAGTGCCACACTGTCATTGTTGTGACCACACTGACCACCAGTATAATAATATATTTTGTGATTGTCTGCTTAGGCCTCGGAGTACTAGTTGCAAGTTGCAACGTGACCTGAAGTGACCACCAGTTTAATAATCAATCACCACCAGTTTAATATATATATATATATATATATATATATATATATAATTGTATATAATATATATATATATATATATACATATATATAATATTGTATACCACCTACCCGTGTTTTTTTTTTTTTCATTCTTCTTTATACATACTACTATAGTAGCTTACTGTAGCAGTCTGCGGTGCTGTGCTGACCTGACAGTGTCCAGCAGGTCCGTCATCAGTCATTACATAATAAATATATATAGTACCTGTCCGGCTGCAGTACTAGTGATATTATATTGATTTCATCTCATTATCAATAATTTATCATCCAGTCTAGACTCTATATTAGCAGCAGACACAGTACGTTAGTCCACGGCTGTAGCTACCTCTGTGTCGGCACTCGGCAGTCCATCCATAATTGTATACCACCTACCCGTGGTTTTTTTTTTTTCTTTCTTCTTTGTACATACTACTATAGAGTATAGTAGCTTACTGTAGCAGTCTGCGGTGCTGCTGAGCTGACAGTGTCCAGCAGGTCCGTCATCAGTCATCATTACCTAATAAATATATTATCTACCTGTCCGGCTGCAGTACTAGTGATATTATATATACATACATATATATATATATTGATTTCATCTCATTATCAATCATCCAGTCTATATTAGCAGCAGACACAGTACATTAGTCCACGGCTGTAGCTACCTCTGTGTCGGCACTCGGCAGTCCATCCATAATTGTATACCACCTACCCGTGGTTTTTTTTTTTTCTTTCTTCTTTGTACATACTACTATAGTATAGTAGCTTACTGTAGCAGTCTGCGGTGCTGCTGAGCTGACAGTGTCCAGCAGGTCCGTCATCAGTCATCATTACCTAATAAATATATTATCTACCTGTCCGGCTGCAGTACTAGTGATATTATATATACATACATATATATATATTGATTTCATCTCATTATCAATCATCCAGTCTATATTAGCAGCAGACACAGTACGTTAGTCCACGGCTGTAGCTACCTCTGTGTCGGCACTCGGCAGTCCATCCATAATTGTATACCACCTACCCGTGGTTTTTTTTTTCTTTCTTCTTTGTACATACTACTATAGACTATAGTAGCTTACTGTAGCAGTCTGCGGTGCTGCTGAGCTGACAGTGTCCAGCAGGTCCGTCATCAGTCATCATTACCTAATAAATATATTATCTACCTGTCCGGCTGCAGTACTAGTGATATTATATATACATACATATATATATATATTGATTTCATCTCATTATCATCCAGTCTATATTAGCAGCAGACACAGTACGGTAGTCCACGGCTGTAGCTACCTCTGTGTCGGCACTCGGCAGTCCATCCATAAGTATACTAGTATCCATCCATCTCCATTGTTTACCTGAAGTGCCTTTTAGTTGTGCCTATTAAAATATGGAGAACAAAAATGTTGAGGTTCCAAAATTAGGGAAAGATCAAGATCCACTTCCACCTCGTGCTGAAGCTGCTGCCACTACTTTTGGCCGAGACGATGAAATGCCAGCAACGTCGTCTGCCAAGGCCGATGCCCAATGTCATAGTACAGAGCATGTCAAATCCAAAACACCAAATATCAGTAAAAAAAGGACTCCAAAACCTAAAATAAAATTGTCGGAGGAGAAGCGTAAACTTGCCAATATGCCATTTACCACACGGAGTGGCAAGGAACGGCTGAGGCCCTGGCCTATGTTCATGGCTAGTGGTTCAGCTTCACATGAGGATGGAAGCACTCAGCCTCTCGCTAGAAAACTGAAAAGACTCAAGCTGGCAAAAGCACCGCAATGAACTGTGCGTTCTTCGAAATCCCAAATCCACAAGGAGAGTCCAATTGTGTCGGTTGCGATGCCTGACCTTCCCAACACTGGACGTGAAGAGCATGCGCCTTCCACCATTTGCACGCCCCCTGCAAGTGCTGGAAGGAGCACCCGCAGTCCAGTTCCTGATAGTCAGATTGAAGATGTCAGTGTTGAAGTACACCAGGATGAGGAGGATATGGGTGTTGCTGGCGCTGGGGAGGAAATTGACCAGGAGGATTCTGATGGTGAGGTGGTTTGTTTAAGTCAGGCACCCGGGGAGACACCTGTTGTCCGTGGGAGGAATATGGCCGTTGACATGCCTGGTGAAAATACCAAAAAAATCAGCTCTTCAGTGTGGAGGTATTTCAACAGAAAAGCGGGCAACAGGTGTCAAGCCGTGTGTTGCCTTTGTCAAGCTGTAATAAGTAGGGGTAAGGACGTTAACCACCTCGGAACATCCTCCCTTATACGTCACCTGCAGCGCATTCATAATAAGTCAGTGACAAGTTCAAAAACTTTGGGCGACAGCGGAAGCAGTCCACTGACCAGTAAATCCCTTCCTCTTGTAACCAAGCTCACGCAAACCACCCCACCAACTCCCTCAGTGTCAATTTCCTCCTTCCCCAGGAATGCCAATAGTCCTGCAGGCCATGTCACTGGCAATTCTGACGAGTCCTCTCCTGCCTGGGATTCCTCCGATGCATCCTTGCGTTTAACGCCTACTGCTGCTGGCGCTGCTGTTGTTGCTGCTGGGAGTCGATGGTCATCCCAGAGGGGAAGTCGTAAGCCCACTTGTACTACTTCCAGTAAGCAATTGACTGTCCAACAGTCCTTTGCGAGGAAGATGAAATATCACAGCAGTCATCCTGCTGCAAAGCGGATAACTGAGGCCTTGACAACTATGTTGGTGTTAGACGTGCGTCCGGTATCCGCCGTTAGTTCACAGGGAACTAGACAATTTATTGAGGCAGTGTGCCCCCGTTACCAAATACCATCTAGGTTCCACTTCTCTAGGCAGGCGATACCGAGAATGTACACGGACGTCAGAAAAAGACTCACCAGTGTCCTAAAAAATGCAGTTGTACCCAATGTCCACTTAACCACGGACATGTGGACAAGTGGAGCAGGGCAGGGTCAGGACTATATGACTGTGACAGCCCACTGGGTAGATGTATGGACTCCCGCCGCAAGAACAGCAGCGGCGGCACCAGTGGCAGCATCTCGCAAACGCCAACTCTTTCCTAGGCAGGCTACGCTTTGTATCACCGCTTTCCAGAATACGCACACAGCTGAAAACCTCTTACGGCAACTGAGGAAGATCATCGCGGAATGGCTTACCCCAATTGGACTCTCCTGTGGATTTGTGGCATCGGACAACGCCAGCAATATTGTGTGTGCATTAAATATGGGCAAATTCCAGCACGTCCCATGTTTTGCACATTCCTTGAATTTGGTAGTGCAGAATTTTTTTAAAAAACGACAGGGGCGTGCAAGAGATGCTGTCGGTTGCCAGAAGAATTGCGGGACACTTTCGGCGTACAGGCACCACGTACAGAAGACTGGAGCACCACCAAAAACTACTGAACCTGCCCTGCCATCATCTGAAGCAAGAAGTGGTAACGAGGTGGAATTCAACCCTCTATATGCTTCAGAGGTTGGAGGAGCAGCAAAAGGCCATTCAAGCCTACACAATTGAGCACGATATAGGAGGTGGAATGCACCTGTCTCAAGCGCAGTGGAGAATGATTTCAACGTTGTGCAAGGTTCTGATGCCCTTTGAACTTGCCACACGTGAAGTCAGTTCAGACACTGCCAGCCTGAGTCAGGTCATTCCCCTCATCAGGCTTTTGCAGAAGAAGCTGGAGACATTGAAGGAGGAGCTAACATGGAGCGATTCCGCTAGGCATGTGGGACTTGTGGATGGAGCCCTTAATTCGCTTAACAAGGATTCACGGGTGGTCAATCTGTTGAAATCAGAGCACTACATTTTGGCCACCGTGCTCGATCCTAGATTTAAAGCCTACCTTGGATCTCTCTTTCCGGCAGACACAAGTCTGCTGGGGTTGAAAGACCTGCTGGTGACAAAATTGTCAAGTCAAGCGGAACGCGACCTGTCAACATCTCCTCCTTCACATTCTCCCGCAACTGGGGGTGCGAGGAAAAGGCTCAGAATTCCGAGCCCACCCGCTGGCGGTGATGCAGGGCAGTCTGGAGCGACTGCTGATGCTGACATCTGGTCCGGACTGAAGGACCTGACAACAATTACGGACATGTCGTCTACTGTCACTGCATATGATTCTCTCACCATTGAAAGAATGGTGGAGGATTATATGAGTGACCGCATCCAAGTAGGCACGTCACACAGTCCGTACTTATACTGGCAGGAAAAAGAGGCAATTTGGAGGCCCTTGCACAAACTGGCTTTATTCTACCTAAGTTGCCCTCCCACAAGTGTGTACTCCGAAAGAGTGTTTAGTGCCGCCGCTCACCTTGTCAGCAATCGGCGTACGAGGTTACATCCAGAAAATGTGGAGAAGATGATGTTCATTAAAATGAATTATAATCAATTCCTCCGTGGAGACATTGACCAGCAGCAATTGCCTCCACAAAGTACACAGGGAGCTGAGATGGTGGATTCCAGTGGGGACGAATTGATAATCTGTGAGGAGGAGGATGTACACGGTGATATATCGGAGGATGATGATGAGGTGGACATCTTGCCTCTGTAGAGCCAGTTTGTGCAAGGAGAGATTAATTGCTTCTTTTTTGGTGGGGGTCCAAACCAACCCGTCATTTCAGTCACAGTCGTGTGGCAGACCCTGTCACTGAAATGATGGGTTGGTTAAAGTGTGCATGTCCTGTTTATACAACATAAGGGTGGGTGGGAGGGCCCAAGGACAATTCCATCTTGCACCTCTTTTTTCTTTAATTTTTCTTTGCGTCATGTGCTGTTTGTGGAATGTTTTTTGGAAGGGCCATCCTGCGTGACACTGCAGTGCCACTCCTAGATGGGCCCGGTGTTTGTGTCGGCCACTAGGGTCGCTTATCTTACTCACACAGCTACCTCATTGCGCCTCTTTTTTTCTTTGCGTCATGTGCTGTTTGGGGAGTGTTTTTTGGAAGGGCCATCCTGCGTGACACTGCAGTGCCACTCCTAGATGGGCACGGTGTTTGTGTCGGCAACTAGGGTCGCTTATCTTACTCACACAGCTACCTCATTGCGCCTCTTTTTTTCTTTGCGTCATGTGCTGTTTGGGGAGGGTTTTTTGGAAGGGCCATCCTGCGTGACACTGCAGTGCCACTCCTAGATAGGCACGGTGTTTGTGTCGGCCACTAGGGTCGCTTATCTTACTCACACAGCTACCTCATTGCGCCTCTTTTTTTCTTTGCGTCATGTGCTGTTTGGGGAGGGTTTTTTGGAAGGGCCATCCTGCGTGACACTGCAGTGCCACTCCTAGATGGGCACGGTGTTTGTGTCGGCCACTGGGGTCGCTTATCTTACTCACACAGCTACCTCATTGTGCCTCTTTTTTTCTTTGCGTCATGTGCTGTTTGGGGAGGGTTTTTTGGAAGGGCCATCCTGCGTGACACTGCAGTGCCACTCCTAGATGGGCATGGTGTTTGTGTCGGCCACTAGGGTCGCTTATCTTACTCACACAGCTACCTCATTGCGCCTCTTTTTTTCTTTGCGTCATGTGCTGTTTGGGGAGGGTTTTTTGGAAGGGCCATCCTGCGTGACACTGCAGTGCCACTCCTAGATGGGCACGGTGTTTGTGTCGGCCACTAGGGTCGCTTATCTTACTCACACAGCTACCTCATTGCGCCTCTTTTTTTCTTTGCGTCATGTGCTGTTTGGGGAGGGTTTTTTGGAAGGGCCATCCTGCGTGACACTGCAGTGCCACTCCTAGATGGGCCCGGTGTTTGTGTCGGCCACTAGGGTCGCTTATCTTACTCACACAGCTACCTCATTGCGCCTCTTTTTTTCTTTGCGTCATGTGCTGTTTGGGGAGGGTTTTTTGGAAGGGCCATCCTGCGTGACACTGCAGTGCCACTCCTAGATGGGCCCGGTGTTTGTGTCGGCCACTAGGGTCGCTTATCTTACTCACACAGCTACCTCATTGCGCCTCTTTTTTTCTTTGCGTCATGTGCTGTTTGGGGAGTGTTTTTTGGAAGGGCCATCCTGCGTGACACTGCAGTGCCACTCCTAGATGGGCACAGTGTTTGTGTCGGCCACTAGGGTCGCTTAGCTTAGTCATCCAGCGACCTAGGTGCAAATTTTAGGACTAAAAATAATATTGTGAGGTGTGAGGTATTCAGAATAGACTGAAAATGAGTGGAAATTATGGTTTTTGAGGTTAATAATACTTTGGGATCAAAATGACCCCCAAATTCTATGATTTAAGCTGTTTTTTAGTGTTTTTTAAAAAAAACACCCGAATCCAAAACACACCCGAATCCGACAAAAAAAATTCGGTGAGGTTTTGCCAAAACGCGGTCGAACCCAAAACACGGCCGCGGAACCGAACCCAAAACCAAAACACAAAACCCGAAAAATTTCAAGTGCACATCTCTAGAGTTTACACAGACTACAAACAGGACCAACTTCTTCTTAGCTGTCTTGTGCATAGGTAACTGCACCACACACAGGCTTAACAAGGCAGGGAAAAGAGAGAAATAAAAACACTTTTTATTTTCTGTAACAAACTTGCAAATAAACAAAATTTTACAGTTTCACTCACCCACATAGCAGGGTAGGTCCTCGTTTCTGCCCTGTGGAACAGATCTGCCAGATGATCACACATATAATATAACTTTGTAGAAACCTGCTTACAAATGACTCCTCATTCCGGTCTGCTTAGTCAGATTGATCCTTTATTTCATCACAGATACATTGTGACAAACATTCCACAGCTTCCTGAAACTAGCTGAACCAACCCGCCCTAGCTATCGTTCGGCTGCTATTCAACGTCAGGAGCCAGCCCACCAGATCCCACAGTCCTTTTATCCTTTACAAACATCCCAAACCAATCATGACCAAGTAGTGCAGCTGTGTGTAGCACCCTTCCTGCAGGTAACAGGGGGATCCCTAACTCTATCTGCCTTTTCTTTGGGAACAAGTACTGTTCTGGACATCAAGTACCCCCTTTGCCACTTTTCTGTAATACTCCAGTATGTGCCAGAGTTTTGACTATAGAATGTATATGAAAATCCAAAGAATATATTATAAATATCTTCTTTGTATTATTCTACTAATTTTTATAATCAAAATTCTGGAGAAAAAAATCTATGGCAGGTGAGGGAGTGCACCAGACCATTTTGCTATATTTGTACTTTTTTCAAAATGTACCAACAAAAGCTAAAAATCACATAAGTTGGGCCTTTTATTTTGTTCCTAGTGTGTTATTAACTTCAATAACAATTATTTTCAGTCATTTCAATTCAATTCTGACAACCTCACAGCTCACATTATTTGCCAAAGGCTACAGCAAGCTGGCTTTTTACTAAGCGGCAGAGTAGCAGCAAAAACACATGGCAGTTTATACTGTAGCACATCTTTGAAACCTTGCCACACAGCAGTGACAGAAAAGAAAGTGGTGTAAGATGGAATTGTCCTTTGGCCCTCCCATCCATCCTTATGTTGGATATTAAAAAGGACATGCACACTTTGACAAACCAAGCACTTCAGAGACAAGGACTTCTACTTTTGTGGCCCAGGTGCTTGGGTTGTCTGAGTCCCCACAAAACAAGCTACCAATGGGCTTAAGGCATCTAAGCTAACAGCTCTACAGTGGCAAGATATAATCAACATTGCCATTCTCATCCTCATCAGTGTGTACATCATCCTTACAAAATATTAATTCATCTTTTCCGGAATCCACCATTACAGAAGTATCTGTGCTTTGATGCAATTGCTAGGAGAGTTATTCTTCAAGTAATTTCCTGTTCATTTTGATGAACATCTTCTTTTCCATATTTTGAGAAAGAAAACCTCATGCACTTTTCACTGACAAGGCCATATCACATGGAGTTACGGTAGAGGTGTCACTAATGTTGGACAATTTTTATAGACCTGGCCAGTTATCAAAATGTTGTGTTGACTTACCTGTGCACCACTGGGTTTATTAGGGAAGCTGAGTTTTTTCTGGCTGCTGCCAAAGAAACTGAAAGAGAAGATGTCATAGTGCCATATGTCAATTAAGCTGCCAACTTACTCAAAAGGTGCTCCCTGCATATCTGAAGATCTGGACCAGTTGGAAAGAAAGACAAGACATATGACTTAAACCTAAAATCAAGCATTATTGCCAAACTGTAGTGGTCTGATTTCAAGATATTGGCAACCCTTGGATCCTTGCGAAGAGAATAAAGGACTTGATCTGCAAGTTACTCATACTTTGTGCAATTAGTTTGTTTCATATCCTTCAATTTCTCCAGCTGATTTCCCAAAAGCCTAATTTGGGGAATCACCTAACTCAAGCTAGCAGTGTCTAAACTCATGTGACTACTTCGAAGGGTTTGAGCCCCTTCCACAAGAACGTATTCACCACTGCACTGGACTAAGGTACATTCTCCCATCTCTCCCAATGTTGTGGCTTGTTGTATAGCTCTGAATAGCTTTTTGCTATTCCTCTATCTGCTGAAGCATATAATGGGTGGAGTTACACCTTGTTATCACCTCTTGCTTCAGTTGATGGCAGGGCAAATTTAACTCTTCTTGCAGGTGTTGCAATCTACTGCACAGTCAGTACAGCAGAGTATAGCACAGCATACAGCAGTGTGCCCCCCTATACACAGTCACTTATAAGTACAGCAACCTGCAGTGTGCTGTGAAATGGTGACAAGTCCCAGCCATGGCAACTTATATAGAATCCAAGTCCCATGAAAATCTTACGCCAGAAGGATGACGTTCGGCCTTGACGTGAGATCCGAGTCCGGTAGGAACACCTGAACCGCAACCCCGATGGACTTGGATTCCCAGTGTTCAGAGTAGTCAGATTTCTTGGAATACGGACCTCTCATCTCTAATTATAAGACTAATGAATATGTGCACCAGCTCTCATATACCGTATATACTGGAGCTACTGAAGTAATTAAACAGGGAACGAAGGATAACAAGTAAGAAAGGTTAAGGTACAGCTTATTACCAAGAATTATTTCTTATTAGAAACAGCAATCTTGAATTACAGTAATTATATATAGATATAATTTACAATATGCAACTTTTAACTGGTTAATAACAATTTCAACGTGAAAAACTTTGTCAACAGAATAAAAATACTTATGGATGGAAAGAAAAAGTCAGAACATTATAAAGCCCGAACAGTGTTTTATTATTGAAAATTGCAGTCAATGAGCATTGGAAAATGGAAATAGGAAAGCAAGATTACTTGGCTTAAATAATACATTATTTTAAAATACTATTTTCCTCCTGTATTCAGCTACAGACAGGATTCACACTATAAAATATTAAAACAGCAAGACCTTTATGCAATAACAGCCTGCTTTATTAAATAAGAAGAGATCAAGAAATGAAATTACAGCAATGGATTTTGCAAATGTGTTGACACATAGAGTGAGACCACAGAAATGAGTGAATATTTTAACAATACATGGCTTTTTTATTATTATTCTTTTATATTATTTGTTTTTTTTATTCAACTATCTCCACAAGAAAATAAAATTCATGAAATAACAGATAGTGAGTGAGACCACCATATTACATACGGTAACAGAATAGAAAAAATAGTAAGAGAATAAGACAAGGAATAAAAGGCAACGCAAAGAATAAGAAAAAATACATTTGACAGTTGGTCACTTTTTAAAAAATGGGGCCTGTCATAGAGCTCTGATATCTGCTAATTCTTTACGAGGTGGGGCTCATGTACAGTTAAAACATACTGTACCCAAGCATTACTATATGTACATGTCTGAATTTTAAATAAGTCTTGAGCTATATGAATGCCTATGTATTGTCCCTGGAAATTTGCTAGGATATGGTATATTGTTGATGCTTATCACTACGTGTAATGTCTCTTATACTTAAATCATGTGTCTTGTAAAATTGTACACCAGTTATTTGCTTCAATAAAAAAAAAAATCTAAAACAAATTGTATTAATATGAAGATTGCTGCATATATAAGGGAAATGATTTAATTTGTTATATGTAATATATATAATATGTATTTCCTCCTTTAAGTGTTTAATGGCTTGAACACATTTAATCTACAGTATGTACAGTGGTGATTTTCCCATTAGGCACATGAGCCATGTGTCTAGGGGCGGCACTTGTTTGGGAGCAGCTCTTGGTCCTTGTGTTGGTACTGTCAGCCCAAAACTTAAACGTAACTGCTAAATATTTCTACTGTAATGTACCATATACCATCTTGAATGGAGTGTAAACAGTTAGAACATAAACATATCCTCACATATTTTTCTATTCTTCACTTTCCCATCCTCCTGACTCCAGGCCAGCGTTGCTGTGTGACCATATCATACAGCCCACCAAGAACCTTTGCAATCTGGTGGACCTTTATGCAATAGATAACACTAGAGATGAGGGGTTCAGAGTCCGAACCACTCCGAACATTAGGATTCGAGTCCCAGTGAGCAATGGGGGTGTTCCTGCCAGACTTGGATTCCCAATCGATGCTGAACGTTATCTTCCTGGCGTCAGATTCTTGGGGTACTTGGAGTATGTATAAAGCACAGGACCAGGACTCGGCAACATTTCACTGGAATGCACGCTGCCGTTTGCTGTAGTGTGTAGTGGCTGTACTGTATATTGGCTGTGCTGGATAATAACTGTGCATAGAGGGCACACTGCACGCTGATGCATGCTGCAATAACTCTGCTATAATGGCTGTGATGTGTCCAGACTCACAAGTGGCTGTACTGTATAGTGAGTGACTGTGTATAGTGCTGGATGCTGCTGTGTGCTGCACAATACTCTGCTATACTGGCTGTGCTGTGTCCAGACTCACAAGTGACTATGCTGCATAGTGACTATGTATGGGGGCACAGTAAATTGTACTGTTTGGTGCGCTTTGTTCATGTGCGTCTATAAGCCCTGTGATACATGCAGTTTGAACTGAGCTGAAAGTTAAAAAACAGAAAAATAAAAACAAAATATATATTTCTGTTGTTGGTACTGTTTAGCGCGCTTTGGTCACGTGCATCTATAAGCTTTGTGATCCACACATTTCAAACTGAGCTGCAAGTTTAAAAATAGAAAAATAATATATATATATATATCTATTGTTTTGTGCTGGTTGGTTGGTGCACTCATAAAGCCCTGTGATCCATACAGTTGGAACCGAGCTGTAGGTTTTAAAAAAATAAAAAAATGTATAATATATCTATTTTTGTACTGCTTGGTCTGTGCACTTTACGTAAGTGCATTTTGTTCATGTGTATATATATATATATATATATATATATATATATATATAGCAATAGAGGAGGCACTCTCTGGACTTGTAACCACAAAAGGACACTGTACCACCACGTACAGTAATAACGTTTCGGATAATTTAATCCTTCATCAGAGTACAAAAAACACAGTAAATGCACTTACCTAAATAGATACCGATCACCAGTGAACTGAATACACCCAAAGCGCGGCTCCCCGGCAGCGTGCAGTTGCCGTGACGTCATTGCACAGCGCCCGGCGTCAGGCTCCCTGCAGCCGTCCAGGTTACCTAGGAAACAGTGTAGCAAAGACATTTGCCCATATAATCCCAAGCACCAATACATAGTAACACTTTCGTAGTTACACTTGCTATATAGGATATTCTTTGTAAATAGATAGAGGTTATCAGAATGTGCCTCCCATAATAGCTTATAATTAAGACATATTATTCTAAAATGCAGATTTTTTTTAACAACACCCACAAAATTAATGCGGTACTGCAACTATATAATTCAAATACCAACAAGTAGGATTTCATAGAAGGCTGTAAAATATATCCACGATCTAAATAATGGAGGCATATTCTAAATAACCCTTATCACATGATCAAATTAGACTGGAGACCTAGAAATAGCAGACAAGAAACAGAGAACAATCAGAGCATCATGATGGTAAATAGATAGAGAAATATCTAAAGAAAACATGTCAGAGAGAAATGTTCATTTAATCCTGCTGTGGCAATGGTGCCCAGATTGAAGATCCATCTTGCTTCTAATTTTAATAGGGCTTTATCCCTATTTCCTCCTCTGATAGATGCTGGTACATGGTCTATCATCTTGTATTGCATTGAAGCCAACGGATGCTTATGTTCTCGAAAGTGACTTGCAACCGGCTGGTCACAGGCTTGTCCTTCCAGCGCTTGTCTTATAGTGCAACGATGGGCCGCCATCCTCTCTTTAAATTGTCGGGATGTCTTTCCGACATATAGTAGCCCGCAAGGGCATCTGATAAAATAGATAACATACCGACTATTACATGAAAAGATGTGTCGTATATGATATATCCTTCCGGAATGTGGATGTGCAAAAGTACTACCCCTTTCCAAATAATTGCAGGTTACACATCCTGTGCAGCGGTAAATGCCAGGCTTTTTTGAGAGAAAATGTTGGCTAGCAGGTTTTGAAAATGATGTAATGTCTGTACGGACAATACGGTCTCTAATATTCCGTCCACGGCGGTAACAAGGCATAATGGTACTATTCTTTAGAGAGGATAGATCAGGGTCCTGACTGATCAAAGGCCAGTGTCTTTTAGCTGTTCCCACAATATCCCTACTGGCTGTGGAGAACGTGCTCACAAATGGAAAAGCATCCTTATTAGTTTTTGGACTCTGATGAAGGATTAAATTATCCGAAACGTTAGTACTGTACGTGGTGGTACAGTGTCCTTTTGTGGTTACAAGTCCAGAGAGTGCCGCCTCTATTGCTATCTATATCAATACCTGTTGAGGAGGGCACCGTGGCTGTTGCTGTCTGCTGATTTGAGTGCCGGGAATTGCTGCATCATATGCCACACGGAGATTGAGTATTGTTACAGCTATGCAGGATACAGTGAAGGGCAATGGATTCTGCATAGATAGATAGAAAGATAGATAGATAGATAGATAGATAGATAGACAGAAATCACAGGGTCTCTGCACTCGCTATGTTAATGAACAATAAATAACAGTGGAGTTTTAGTTCATGTATTGATTAGTGCATTTAAGCCTGCAGCCATCGGCAAAGGGACCCCACTATACTTCAGGTCCTACGCTATTGCTTAAAATAATTAACATGAAAACAGCTATCACATTAATGTTACATTTTAGGTATGCTATCTGGTCTAAAGCTCACAGCAACTTTGCTTATATACTGTAGGTGAGACAGTGACCAACACACCTGTTGTAAAGCACCTAGGAGAGCAGCTGACATAAGCTATAATTAAGTTAAAAAAGGGTGCATGAGAAAATGTGATCACAAAAAGATTAACTACAAATTAATCTAGTAAACAAAAAGCACTGTTCCATGGCACTCACCTATTCCTAGATTTAGGGTGCAACATGGTTTGTGACTACATTGTTTACACAGAAATCACAGGGGCTCTGCACTCACTATAATAACTAACATTGCATTGATCAATACATGAACTAAAACTCCACTGTTTATTATTGTTAGTTAATATAGTGAGTGCTTTTGAAATGGTTGGTTGGTGCGCTTTACTCAAGTGCATTTTTTTCACATGCATCTATAAACCCTGTGATCCACGCAGTGTGTGGCAATGTTTCATAGATGTGCTATAAAATGCTGTGTGTTTGTGCTGCTGTTCTGTCACTTAGTAACCAGCCAGCTCACTGCACCCTTTGGCCAGTATGGGGAAAACAATATTGTTAGCTGAAATGACTGAAAGTAATGTTATTGAGGTTAATAATAGTATAGGAACAAAAAAAAAAAACACACATTATGTGATTTTAGCTTTTTTTGTCTATTTTTGAAAAAAAAAATCCAAATCCATATTCAAAGCCAGTCACGATGGTTCGGCAAATCCAAATCCAAAGACGGTTGAAAAGTCAGAGCCATAGCAAAATCCTTTTGTATCAATGCTTACCTCCCTATAGTTTGTAAGCTTGTGAGACGGGTCTTTCAACCTTTTTGACTGTCTGTTACTACCCACTCTTGTTTTTACACTGTTGTTTCCATTTTTTTTTATTTACAGTATGTTATCATTGTTTCCATTGTAAAGCGCAATGGAATTTGCTGTGCTATATAAGAAACTGTTAATAATAATAATAATAATAATAATAATAATGCTCTCAAAGTGGTCCTAATTAGTAAATATGTACTGTATGCATACTTAAAAATGTTAATAAATAGTTAGTAGCTTTTTTTTATTATTCTATTAAATTGACTATCATCAAATGAGCGTTTTTCACTAATAAATAAAAATAATAAAATTAAGAAGGGCTGGGGCCAATTACTGTTGTGCCTAGGAGTGCCCACTCCCCTAAATATGCCCCTGAGTAAATAAAGTCTTTCAAATTTAAGCGAACTGGATACCCAAGCAGTCCATAGTAGCTGAAGAGAACCATCCCTGGAAGGGCAAGTTTATTCAGAGTTGGAAATAGATTTTTTCATATTAATTTGGATTCCAGAGCTCTGGCTGCATAATTCAAGTTTATATAATATTTGCAATATGGATAGTTCAAGTTTATGTAACATTTGCAATATGGATAATTATATTAAGAAGATCATCAGAACTGACATTTTCTTTGGGAAATGCTGATTCCTGAAAAATGGACCAACGTTGGACAGGCCATTCAGTGGGTTGGATGTCAATTTAAATATCATCCCAAAATCAGTTTAGCAGGGACAATGGGGTTGGAAATGAGTAAAAATATTGTATCAAATAAATAAAACTGTAAACAAATGCCCTTAGCTTCAAGTCTGCAAACATAAGAAAATTAGAAAAAAGTAATAATAATAATAATAATAATAATACTTATTATTATTATTATTATTATTATTATTATCATTATTATTATTTTATTTATATAGCATTCTTTCTCCAACAGGACTCAAGGCGATTTACAGACATCAAAAACAATGCACGTAATACAGAATATTTAAGTAATACAGCAATAGACAAGCCACACAGACAGTAAAAAGAAAACTTAGAGCGCACAGAGTAAGCATACAGCAGGATTGGTGTAGCTATTTTGGATAATAACTTCCACGGGTTGTGTATTCTACACTCACAAGGTACCAGGTGAGGCAGCCATCTTGGGTGCACTGAGTAGGTTTACCCTGGGTGGAATATCCCAACCCTAGAAGAGATTACACAAAATGTGGTGATTGCAGTGTCCTAACTCTCAAAGTAGGGTGCCAACAAAACCATCAGGTCCATATGTTTTTCATCTCATCCACAAGTGTACCAGATGAGGCAGCCATGTTGGGTGCACTACGAAGGTTACACTGTGATAGGTGAGCCATACAAGGGCCCAATGCATTTGTGGGAAAATTTACATTTGTATAGTAGTATGATATACCCTGTATGGAAAGATCCAGGTGAAGTACTTCCTGCCTGTGGAGGAACCATCAGAAGCAACCATCTGGGGTGCATTGAGTAAGTTGCTGTTGGCAGGGTGTGCAATCATTAGAGGTATACATTACAGGACTAGCACACAGTAGGGCTGAAGTATGCTGTAAGAAAAAAAAAAGAGCACATGGTAAGATCACATTTCCAGGAAGCCAACGCAAGGAGGAAAATTGGGATAATATATTATTTTGATAAACTTATAAATGTCCTGATCTCATAGGAGCAGTGCAGTTGGGAATCAGAATTTAAGGGGGAATCTATGTCAAAGGAAATATCCCTGCTGAGCCTGCTCCTGGTGTCTAGCTCCTTATCTAGACTCAATAACTTTACCAACACAACCGCAAGAGATGTGTGGATGGCACTAACTTGTTGGCATCGCCTAACAAATCCAATTGGATGACCTGTGAATAAAAATAGGCAAATCTGCTACATTGTTTGGAGTGTATCAATATAGCCAGTATTAAATAAGTTGATCAAGTGATAAGACTTTAATTGTTAAATTTTCTTTTTAGGTTTAAGAAGCATAATTGTAAATGACTAATTAATGGAAGGGAAGTTTGGACTGAATGGTGGTATACATTAACATGTTATACTGGAGTATTTTATAATAATTATATTTGAGACCATCTGAAATTGGGGATTTTTTTGAGAAGCAGACCTTTAATATGATCTCCTTATGTCATCTGCAACCATATCCTATCTGGAGTCAGTATGGTAAGATGAGTCTCCTGAAAAGATTTGAAATGGTCGAGATTTAAGGTCAACATCTACTGGGGAATCTATAAAGAAATTTGTGCAGTAAGAATGGAAGAGATGCAAGATAGCTTTGTAGGAGAGAGAAAAGGCCTGTGTATCAATGTTTTAAATAGGACCACTATGGCTCTATTTCCACTGTTCAGACTTATTGTCCCACCTACCGTATAGTATTCATACTTCATTATGGCCATATTATTACATTCTTGAAAAAGGAGATATTTCTTTCCATCCATAAAGAATTTGTTTCTCTTCAGTAGTATCATGTACAGTATGTCTCTGTTAGGCGCCGGGGTCCGCTTGTCCGCGCGGCCCGGCGCCTAGCAACTAGGGACGCTGTGCGCGTTCAGCCGCCGGCTCCCTAGCAACGCTAGACGTCGGGCGCGCTGAGCCGCATGGACCCTAGCAACGGGGACGCCACTGGCGGACCGCGTTCCCCGTTGCTGGGCTTAATGAACTAACACATACACCTGTCCTCCGGCCGTGCAGCAAGGCAGCTGCACGGCATTTATTCCAATCAGGCTCTAAGCAGCTGATTGGAGGACTCCCTGTTAAGTATCTTCCCAGGGCTTCTCACAGACGCTGGTAATAGCTTCCTGCATGCTGCTTTGGTTTGCTGAGAGTCTGTTTCCAGTCCTGCTGTATCCGGTCATTCCTGTCCTCAGAAGTCCAGTATTCGGGAGTTGTCATCTCATCCCAGGAAGTTGTTTTGTTCCTTGGAGTCCTGACTGATCACCGTTTAACATCGAGTGGTGTTTCGTGAGTTGTGGCTCTGCCGTGTGTTGCGGCTCAGCCGCTTTATCTTTATATCTTCTGTTGTCGGAGCATTTGCGGAGGGTTCCGCTTCCACAAGTCCTCTCTGGAACTCGGCGGTGCCGGGTAGGTGAAGTGGACAAGTGGATATTTTGGTTGTCCTTTTCTCTGGCGGTTTTTCCGCACATATTCTAGTTTTGAGTTAGCTTGTAGCCTCTGGCCTGGTTGTTTAGTCAGAGGGCCCCTTGTTATCTCCCTGTCTCGGATTTCCCTTTGTCTCTCACTAAGACCGGGGGGCATCGGAGTTGGGCAGACATAATCCGCCCTTCAAACGCGGCTGCCAAGGGCTCAAGCAACCATAGTCTCGCAGGGGATTTCTGACAGCATGGGTGAGACAACGGAGTTAGGGCGCCAGGGGCTATTTTCCATTCCCGTTCCCTTTCCCAGCATCTCGTTCCAGTGCTCCGGTCCTCGCAATAAGATCTCCTCAGACCAGAGTGCTGGAATCATAACATTATTACCGGCCATACCAAAAAATTAAAATTAAACAGGGCTTTAATTTTTTCCCTCTCTTTCAGTTTTTGTTTAAAATTTTTTGGCCCCATGAATCCGACAGGTGTAGGGCCAAATCCTGGCCAGTTCTTAGTCAATCAGATTCAAGAACTTACTCAGATGGTTCAGGATCTTTCGCTTCGGGTGAAGTCGCAGGAAGATCTTTTGCGAGCCTCCCCAAGGGTAGTCCCTGAACCAAAGATGCATTTGCCTGACCGTTTTTCTGGCGATAGAAAATAATTTTTTAATTTTAAGGAATCCTGTAAACTTTATTTCCGTTTAAGACCCACTTCCTCTGGTACTGAATCTCAGCGGGTTGGGATTATTATTTCTTTACTCCAGGGGGATCCTCAGACCTGGGCATTCGGTTTAAGGGCAGAGGATCCTGCATTGTTGTCAGTAGACGCTTTTTTTAAGTCTTTAGGGCTTTTGTATGATGACCCTGATAGAGAGGCGTCCGCTGAAAGTCAGCTGCGCGCTCTCAAACAGGGTAGAAATCCTGCAGAGGTTTATTGTACTGAGTTTCGCCGTTGGTCGAACGACTGTGGCTGGAATGACCCAGCCCTACGCAGTCAGTTTCGCCTTGGCTTATCAGAGTCAATAAAAGACAGTCTCCTCCAGTACCCCGCTCCTGAGACTCTCGATAGACTCATGGAGCTTTCTATTAAGATTGATCGTCGTCTCAGAGAGCGGAGGGCTGAAAGAGGAACACTTGTAAGGTCAAGTCCGTGTGTTTACTCCATTCCAGAAGACGTAGAGGAGCCCATGCAGATGGGTCTCTCCCAGCTGTCTCCTGAGGAAAGAGCCAGAAGGCAAAATTCCGGTCTTTGTTTGTACTGTGGTGGTAATGGACATTTTGCTCGTAACTGTCCGAACAAGTCGGGAAACGCCTTGACCAGGTGAATTGTGAGGGGGTTCACCTAGGTCTGCAGCTTATCTCCTCGAATAACTCTCTTTTAGTCCCAGTTAAAGTTTCCTTTGGCAGCCTCAGTTCTTTGGTGTCGGCTTTTGTCGACAGTGGAGCTGCAGGAAACGTTATGGATTTAACTTGGGCTAAGGCCTTAGGCATTCCTCAGTTACCATTGGGTAGGTGTGTCACCATACATGGCTTAGATGGGAGTCCGCTTTCCAATGGGGTTATTTCTCACCGTACACCTCCCGTGCTACTTACAGTAGGAGCTTTACATTCCGAAAAAATTGAGTTCTATCTTACACATTGCCCAGCAGTTCCAGTTGTTCTGGGTCACCCTTGGTTGGCCTTTCATAATCCCACCATTGATTGGCGGTCCGGGGAGATTTCACAATGGGGTACTTTTTGTGCTAAGGAATGTATTTCGTTTCCAGTCAGAGTAGCAGCTATCATTCCAGAACTCATTCCTGTGGAATACCTGGAGTTTGCCGATGTTTTCTCCAAAGGCAATGCGGACATTCTGCCTCCCCATCAGCCTTATGATTGTGCTATTGAGCTAATTCCTGGTGCCGCATTGCCAAAGGGAAGATTGTATGCATTGTCCGGGCCAGAAACTTCGGCTATGAATGACTATATTCAGGAGAGCTTACAGAAAGGGTTTATTAGACCATCAAAATCTCCTTTAAGTGCTGTTTTTTTCTTTGTGGAGAAGAAGGATGGCTCGCTTAGACCATGCATTGATTTTAGAGCCCTGAATCAGATCTCAGTCAAAAACACCTATCCTTTGCCGTTGATTTCTGTACTCTTTGATCAGTTACGTTCTGCTGTGATTTTTTCTAAGATTGACCTGAGAGGAGCTTACAACCTCATCCGAATTAAATCTGGAGATGAGTGGAAGACGGCTTTCAGTACTCAGTCGGGTCACTACGAATACCTGGTGATGCCGTTCGGCCTGTCTAATGCTCCAGCAGTTTTTCAGGACCTCATAAATGATGTGCTCCGTGACTTCCTAGGGAAATTCGTGGTCGTTTATTTAGACGACATCTTGATTTTTTCTGAATCGATGGAACAACATATCACCCAGGTGCGTCTGGTTCTTCAAAAGTTACGTGAGAATCATTTATATGCCAAGCTGGAGAAGTGTGAATTTCACATCACGGAAGTATCTTTTTTAGGGTACATAATTTCCCCTCAGGGATTTTCCATGGAACCCAAGAAGCTTCAGGCCATCCTTAATTGGGCGCAACCCACCAATTTAAAAGCAATTCAGCGCTTTTTAGGGTTTGCAAATTATTATAGGAGGTTCATTCATTCTTTTTCTGACCTGGTAGCTCCCATTGTGGCTCTGACTAAGAAAGGAGCGGATCCTACTGACTGGTCGCATGAAGCTGAGTTGTCCTTCCGGGCCCTCAAACAAGCCTTTGTCTCAGCTCCAGTCCTCAGACATCCCAATCCGGAATTGCCCTTTGTTGTGGAGGTTGATGCCTCAGAGGTTGGAGTGGGGGCTGTCCTTTCTCAAAAGGATCCGGAGTCTTTGGAGCTACATCCTTGTGCCTTTATGTCCAGGAAGTTCTCCTCCGCTGAATCCAATTATGACGTTGGTAATCGGGAGTTACTGGCGGTAAAGTGGGCTTTTGAGGAGTGGAGGCATTGGCTGGAAGGAGCTAAGCATACTATTTCGGTATTGACTGACCATAAGAACCTGCAATACATTGAATCAGCTAAATGGCTTAATGCTCGGCAGGCACGTTGGGCATTATTTTTTACTCGTTTCAAATTTATTATCACTTTCAGGCCTGGTTCCAAGAATACTAAAGCTGATGCCCTGTCACATAGTTTTCTTACGGTTCACAATAACAATCCTGTTGTTACTCCAATACTTCCATCTTCGGTCATCCGGGCAGGCCTCACACAGGATTTATTTACCCAGTTAAACCAGCTTCAACACCAAGCTCCTAGATTTACTCCTGCTGGTCGTCTTTTCGTTCCTGAATTTTTGAGAGCTACTGTTTTAACTGAATTCCATGACAACAAGGTTTCAGGGCATCCGGGAATCATTAAGACATTGGAGTTAGTCTCTCGCTCAGTATGGTGGCCTAGTATGTCCAAAGACGTTAGGGAATTTGTTTTTTCATGTCCGGTTTGTGCACAGCATAAGGTTCCCCGTTCCTTGCCTATCGGGCAACTTATGCCCTTAAGTGTTCCTCTCAGGCCATGGTCTCATATTTCCATGGATTTTGTGGTTGACCTTCCCCTTTCAGCCGGATTCCGAGTCATATGGGTGATAGTGGACCGTTTTAGTAAAATGGCTCATTTTATTGCTCTTCCCCGATTGCCTTCTGCTCAAGGGTTGGCAGTTTTGTTCCTCCGCCATGTGTTTAGGCTTCATGGGTTACCCACTGATATTGTTTCTGATCGGGGTCCACAATTTATCGCACAATTCTGGAGATGTTTTTGTGCTTCATTAAAGATGAAACTGTCATTAACATCCGGTTATCACCCACAATCCAACGGGCAAACCGAACAAGTTAACCAGTCATTGAAACAATATCTGCGCTTGTATTCGGCCAAGCTCCAGAATGATTGGTCCGAGTTTCTTCCTTTGGCTGAATTTGCTTACAATAATTCCTGTCATTCCTCCACTAAAGAGACTCCATTCTTTTCAGCTTTTGGTTTTCACCCCAGAGCTAATTCTTTTTTTCATCATTTTCCAGTCTCCTCGCTGGCATTGACCTCCCATCTCAGAGCAACTTGGAAAAAAGTGCACCTCGCTCTCGGAAAAGCGGCCTTTCGAGAGAAGAAATTTTCCGACAGGCTTCGACGTCCTTGCACTTTTAAGGTGGGAGATAGGGTATGGTTGTCGACTCGCAACATCAGGCTTCGACAATCCTCGGCTAGACTGGGACCCAAATTTATTGGGCAATTTCTTATTATTAAAAGAGTCAACCCAGTTGCCTTTCGGCTACGTTTACCAAGATCTCTCAGGATTGGAAATACGTTTCATTGTTCCCTGTTGAAACAATACGTTTCTTCCAGTAGGTTTCCTCGGAGGATCTCTCAGGGTAGATCTCCAGTGGATGTACAGGGACAGCAGGAGTTCTTGGTAGAGAAGGTTCTCGATTCCAAATTATCCCGGGGTCGGCTTTATTTTTTAGTTCACTGGAAAGGCTATGGTCCGGAGGAAAGGTCTTGGGTCCTGGATAAGGATCTTCATGCCCCTAGGCTCAAGAGGGCATTTTTTCGGGAATTTCCTCAGAAACCTGGCTTTAGGGGTTCATTGACCCCTCCTCAAGGGGGGGTACTGTTAGGCGCCGGGGTCCGCTTGTCCGCGCAGCCCGGCGCCTAGCAACTAGGGACGCTGTGCGCGTTCAGCCGCCGGCTCCCTAGCAACGCTAGACACCAGGCGCGCTGAGCCGCACGGACCCTAGCAACGGGGACGCCACTGGCGGACCGCGTTCCCCGTTGCTGGGCTTAATGAACTAACACATACACCTGTCCTCCGGCCGTGCAGCAAGGCAGCTGCACGGCATTTATTCCAATCAGGCTCTAAGCAGCTGATTGGAGGACTCCCTGTTAAGTATCTTCCCAGGGCTTCTCACAGACGCCGGTAATAGCTTCCTGCATGCTGCTTTGGTTTGCTGAGTTTCCAGTCCTGCTGTATCCGGTCATTCCTGTCCTCAGAAGTCCAGTATTCGGGAGTTGTCATCTCATCCCAGGAAGTCGTTTTGTTCCCTGGAGTCCTGACTGATCACCGTTTAACATCGAGTGGTGTTTCGTGAGTTGCGGCTCTGCCGTGTGTTGCGGCTCAGCCGCTTTATCTTTATATCTTCTGTTGTCGGAGCATTTGCGGAGGGTTCCGCTTCCACAAGTCCTCTCTGGAACTCGGCGGTGCCGGGTAGGAGAAGTGGACAAGTGGATATTTTGGTTGTCCTTTTTTCTGGCGGTTTTTCCGCACATATTCTAGTTTTGAGTTAGCTTGTAGCCTCTGGCCTGGTTGTTTAGTCAGAGGGCCCCTTGTTATCTCCCTGTCTCGGATTTCCCTTTGTCTCTCACTAAGACTGGGGGGCATCGGAGTTGGGCAGACATAATCCGCCCTTCAAACGCGGCTGCCAAGGGCTCAAGCAACCATAGTCTCGCAGGGGATTTCTGACAGCACGGGTGAGACAACGGAGTTAGGGCGCAAGGGGCTATTTTCCATTCCCGTTCCCTTTCCCAGCATCTCGTTCCAGTGCTCCAGTCCTCGCAATAAGATCTCCTCAGACCAGAGTGCTGGAATCATAACAGTCTCAGAGGCAGGACTCAGAGAGTCATGAAGGGAATAATAAGAAGACTCAGCCTCTCTCTTTTTCTAGTACATATACTGTACATGGCTTGACCACCTTTTACGAATCCCAAAAAGAAGCAGGGTGTACCAGCCTTCTAGATCATCAGCTACAATATTCACCTAACTTTATATTACTTTCAAAAAGTTTTTAAAGTCATCCAAGGCGGAAAGAGAATTGGGGAGGTGCCAAAGGCAATTTGCATTGTGTTGCATAGAAAAATCCAGATATATAGAAATTGGTGCATGGTTGGAAAGTAACAAATCAGGCAAAACAACTGTTCTATGGGGGTAATTCCAAGTTGATCGCAGCAGCAAGTTTGTTAGCAATTGGGAAAAACTATGTGCACTGCAGGGGGGGCCAGATATAACGTGCAGTGAGAGTTAGATTTGGCTGGGTTATATTGTTTCTGTGCAGGGTAAATACTGGCTGCTTTATTTTTACACTGCAATTTAGATTTCAGTTTGAATACACCCCACCCAAATCTAACTCTCTCTGCACATGTTATATCTGTCCCCCCTGCAGTGCACATGGTTTTGCCCAATTGCTAACAAACTTGATGCTGCGATCAACTCAGAATTAAGCCCTATGTCTGGAATCCAGGACAATAAAAAACTAAAGGAATTTTTTTTTTCAAATAAAGAAAGGAACGGTCAAATAAAAAATAACAGATCAGTCAGATGAGATAAGCATACAATAGGACAATGTTTTCATTCTCAAGGAATGGGACCTGTGCTGGAGGGAATTTGACCACTTATATATCTGCTATAATATCGAAATTACCATTTACAATGAGGAATGATTTGTTGGCTGATCCTTTTCACTGCCCTAGCATTATTGGAATTCCTTATGAGTTTTCCAGTAGCTTTTCAGCAAAATATGTTTTATTGTTTGTACTTGTTTGCTTACTCTTTTTTCATTCATTCGGATTTATACTAACTTAGTATATGACTGTATAGTTCTTGTTGTATCTGACACGCTTAATAAACATTTTCTTTGGCGAATTTGTGTTGGGTCAGATCTCGCAATAAGTACCATTACAAATCAAGTACCATTATTAATCAATATTGGCCAAACCCTGCAGCAAGCTGGCTAGCTACTAATACCCCTTTCACACTTCCAAAAATAACCCGGGTTATTGCATGTGTATACTCAGCAACCTGGGTTTTTGCACAGTGTAAAAGGGGCCAAGGGAAATAATCCAGGTCTAGCAACCCGGTATTTCAACCCGCGATTAGCGCAGGGTTTTACATGGGTATGACCTAGATTGAAGTGCAGTGTGAACAAGTTGCCGATCCACTACCCATTCACTGTATGGAAGCAGGCTACGCTTTGAGATCATCTGATCTCCAAGTGCCACCTCCGCACGTGATGCAGTGACATCATCGACATGGCAATGAATCATGGCCGCCAGTCTGGAAGGGGTCTCAAGTGGGTTGCACCTGGGAAGGACCCGTGTACAAGTCCCAGGTATGACCCACTATTGGCGATCTGAAAGCGGTATAAGTAATACACAGCAGTAACAGAAAAGAAAACAGTGCAAGATGGAATTGCTTTGGATATTCTGACCCATCCTTATGTTGGTTTTAAAAATGACATGCACAGTTTAGCAAATCAAGCATTTCAGCAAGAGGGACTGCCACTTTTGTGGCTGAAGTGCTTTGTTTATTCGGGTTCCCACAAACCAATTTTTTGGAAGGTCTACTGTATCACTGATCACTAATGAGGAGGTTGATGATGAGGATATTTGGGCTGGCACAAAGGGTAGCTGATACTGGACTGCTTGTTATTATTATGATTTTGTAAAATAAATTTAATGAACTCACTGTAAATGACATCACATAGAGGAAGATGCCTAGATAGTTAACATCCTTATCTCTGCTAGCTTTAGCCTCACAAATGTAGCAGATACCTTCACAAAGATTGTCAGGATTTGAGTAAAAATAATCCCACTTCCAAGAGGATGGATGTTTTGGTCTTATCCCCAGGTATCACAATGGCTTTCTTTTTGTTATGGACTAGAACTGCTGCCACTGGTGGCTGACTAACATGAACATCATCAACATCCTTATCCACATCATCCTCATTACTGTTAGATAGTACACAAATATCCCCCTTATCCTGTTCCAATTCCACAGTAGCATCCTCAATTTTTATTATGTAATCATCAGCTGTACAAAAAAATTATCTTTTTTTATTTTTTCACAAATGATTCATTCACATTGCGGACTCACAGTGCTTAAATTTTTTTTATACACTTCTGCGAATTACTGCACTTATGTCATTATAATAATGGTAGCATGCATCAGTGTGCACCAATAATGCTGTACTGCAGGCAGTGACAAACAAAACACCAGTGTGCACTGTGCACCAAGGATTAATGTTGCCTCTGTATTAGGAGGACCTGGCAGTGACAAAAAAACTTCCACAGTGTGCTGTGCACCCAGGTGCTGCAGTTAAGTTAGAGCACCAGTGTGACACACTTAGCCAAAATGCAAGTAACACATATATGTTACTTCCTGCTCTATATAAAAAAGAATGTTTTATTAACTGCCTAAAACTGTCTAGCTTGGCCAGAATTTTAGGTTAACTAGAGACATGTGGGCGCCCATCAAAAAGTGACTCCGCGCTTTAACCTTTTAAAGGTTCATCCTCTCCAGCAGTCCTGTGTGAAATGGTGCCTGAATCACCGTGAAACGGACTTATATTGAATCCAAAGCACATGAGATCTGATGCTGGGAAGATGATGTTTTGCTCTGTTTTGGAATCCGAGCCTGGCAGGAAAACTCAAGCCACGGCTTGGATTCCCTCAGATTCTGGAAGTTCAGATGTGCCCTGCTCATCTCTATTATAATATTATAAAATTTTTAGGCTACTTTACCCTCACCCTTCCTGTTGGTACCACTGTCATTGACAATAGGGCTGTAATGATATACTATGCAAATAAATAACACCCATTGTAATTTGTGACAAACTAATTCCAATTAACAAAAGATCGTTGTTTATCACTGGAACACTTCTGCTTTTTCATTAATCCCTAACCTGCATTGAAAAGCCTCCTTACCACTGACACCTCACAAGACCTACAAAATACACGATCGAGTCACCTTATTAAGAACACCAGACAATAGCCAGAGTAATCGCCGTTCACAGCATGGCAGCAGTTAGACAGGCTGAGCTGCTCCACTGTAGCATGTTAGTCATCCCTCACGCACCTTCATAGCGGCATTCACCTCTCACATCATTGGCACGTGTTGCTTCGGAGTTTCCACATTGGTTATTCACAATGGTGCCAATTGTCCAGTCATGATACACCTTCACCACAGCAGCACACAAACAGTTCACAGCTGTTTCAGAAGTACTGCCACTCTTGGCCCAAAAGCCGATAATCATCCCTTTTACAGCTCAGATAAATTGCCCATATTACCTATGACAGCAACGAGTGATATGTGTGCAGATTGCCTATCGCACACCTTATATAACCACCAAGCCAGTTCATGACACATGACATCATTTATGTGCTATGTGCTGCCAACATCAAATGTAGGAGTTGATCATAATTATGTGAGTTGACAGTGTATAAAGTAAATAAATCATGTTAAAAACAATTCCCATATACATCACACTGTGTAAGAAAATACTAATAATGATTACAAATGTTACTGTGGTCCCCCCTTAGCTGTTTCCGCTGGTCATTGCAGGACTGATGTCTCTCTATGTGCCGACATAGTAGTGTGTTCTCTAGGAGCATGCAATTATATTCTTTCCTCAGAGGCTACCAGATCTACACTGAAAGCACTTATGTTCTCCTTAGATTCTGTAAACTGTGGGGAACAGTGTCATCATCACAATCAGGATTTGCCACCCTATTAATTTCAATATAATGATTTGTCAAAGTCAGAAAAATATCACGCTACACACTGCCATATTTGCACCTCATGGAGTGCCTGTTGCACGTTCATGAGCCCTGCCGTGCGTGCGCATACTCGCCGCTGCGGGCACCCGCAGGCGCACGGTGTGCGCATTTACGGTAAAGTTTATGTGCGTCTAGCGGGCGACTCGTTCGTTACATATTTAACTATATAATGTATTTTGTAGATCATGGTCCCCTTGATAGATTCTGAAAGTTTAGTTAATATAGCATGTTCGTGGACAAAGAGATCCCTCTTTGTTTGATACGAAGGGTCAGACATGGGTCATACAGTGGTGTTTAGTATCCATCGGAAGAGTATTTAATTAGCAATATTCCGGTGTTGGTTTGAAGCGGATTAATCGCTCGTGCGAATAGTTATGGACATAAGAAGTTTATGTCCATTTACTATTATTTGCACTTACTTATCCATGCGGCGGGAAACCTAGTTTCCCACCCACCTGAGCAGTTGGAAATAGACTCAGCCCACCTGTATGAATCAACCTATGACCTTTTGTTATAATGCAAAGACGAATTCCTGTGTCCAATGAACAATGAGATTGTAGGGACCATTGAATTGTATTGTGTGTGGGGCATAAATAGACAAGCCGACCTGATCCAGCTCACTCTCTTCAACGGTTCTCATCACTGATAATCGGGAGCTGGATATTCAGAAAGGCGCATGCGATCGTTCCCTTTGTGCGTAAGTTCTCTCCGCAATCATATTGTCTTTATTGTTATTGTGAGCCATATCTCTCTCTCTCTCTCTCCTCCTCTTTCTCTCTCATTTTCCCTTAAACATAATTGTATTGTATTGTATTTCCTGTGTAGTTATCTGGTTAGTTAGTCTATGTTATATTGTAGTGTATGACTTGTATTGTATTATTCTTTTTCAAGTAAAACATTTATATAAGGCGTTAGACCCTAAGCCCGGTATTTGTGTATTTCTTATAGTGTTAAGTATTCTCAGAGCGCCGGTGACGCTCGAACAGCTTTTAAGTTAATAAGGTTACACTGTGTTGCATCTACACTCTATCGCTACACTAAGGTTTTCCTGTATAATACATTGTTCATGGTTTACATATAAAGGTTTAACATTGTGAGCGTTAGCGCCGCTGGTGATCTCCTCGTGGTCCCGAGCGTCCGCTACGCTATAGCGAAACATTACGTTAGTCGGCAGCCAATAGCGTGCCTGCCTGCGATCTCTTGGCCGTGAGCGAACGTGACGCTTGAGCGTCTCGACTACGGCTAAGCGATTGTTACGCAACGTGCGTACCCTTACGGTATTCCATACGTCAATAGCGTACTGTGTTCTCTGACCTCTTAAAGGGTTTTAAGTAAGATAAATATTTAGCTTTATCAATTGGCGGCTCGTCCGTCCTTCACATATCTCTGCTAGGTAATTTCAGCAGACATTATCCATTAGCAAAGGGCGGGAGATCATATTCCTCGTAGTGCTGTCTGGATAAGCGTCTGCTTCGCTTAGTAAAGGGTGCTGAGGGAATCCGGAACCGGTGGTAAGAACAACACGCTAGTGTCTTTTAAAACTGTTTATTTCTGTCTTGCGTACGCACACACGCATATCTGCATTTCTTTTATTCGTGTATTTTCATATATCACTCTCCTGTTTGCCATTTTATAATTGATAAACGTGCTAAGAGAGATTTGTCGCTATTTCATAGTTAAAGTGTAAAAGTAATACATTAAGGGATAAATTGCAAAGCACGCACGCAGCTCTACCTAAAGATACAAGGAGAGATTGGTGTGGTGTTCGGTAGATGATCGAGGATCATCTACATTGATAAACGTGTTAATTGTGTTACGGTGACTTTCTGCTTTGCGTGCACGTGTCTCTAACAAAAGACTGAGACTCGCGTACGCAACTCAAAGGCCGACGCACGCAGCGTATATTACGCAACGGAGCGTCCGGGTACGCCCACGTAACTCAAATCACACGCTAGTGTTATTTTTAACAGGCGAAAAGGTGGCAACGCGATAAATAGCGCAAGTCTATTTTAGTGTCCGAAATTTAGACTAACAGATCCTTCTCCAAATTTACAACACATCTGGTCTAAAGGAAAGAAATTTCTGCGCAGAAATAGAAATAGAAACAAAAGTGTACATGTGGTGAGTGAGTGTTTTACATATATAAGTTTATACAATTTTTGAGGTTGAACCACAAAGAAGTCGAGTTCTCGTGAGGTACATACATGTAAGTGACGTACATGGTGGCTAGGGAGGCATCCCTTGTTAAACATAAAATTTGAGCATTAGAGTGTAGCAGACCAGGAGGTCTACTGTAGCACAGACCAGGAGGTCCGGAACAGACCAGGAGGTCTAGGTACAGCAGACTAAGATGTCCGCTATAGAGAAAAGTAGCACAACACCAAGAAGAGTTGGTGCGGAACCCATATAGGCCATAAAGCTCTGGCTGAAGGAATTCGCAGCCGAAATTTTCGATTCCACTGGTCGCTCCGCACATAAGATTAGTTGCTTATGTGCAGAACGATTGTACCGCACGTAATTGTGTGCATTAGTTAGTAATCTGACCAGTGCCATTTGTGTACGAAACGGGTCATAAACGCTATTTGTACATTCTAACGTGATTTGTGTAATTTTTTTTTATTTTAAGGGAGGTTCGCCAGTCACTTGGGAACTATCCAGCAACCAATAGTTACTGGAAAGAGTAAGTGCTCTGCGGATCACCCTCACATGTTCCAGTAAATAGCGGTTCAGGTCGCAGGGGCCCTGGGTCGAGTACGCCAGCACTAGGACAGTGTGTAGGTCGTATTGGTCGGCGTGGGCGAGTGAGTGGGGTACTCGGTAAACCACCACCGTCAGCCTATCGTGAACATTTTTGGTTTTTGTAAGGGTTGGCTGAAGAAAGCAACACCTTCAAACTATGGGGGCCAATTGTTCAGGTAGGGGGCGATCAACCTCGGTTCAGGTTGATTCAGTAAACCGACCAATCGGGTCGGCAAGGTATGTAATGTGTGAGAAATACGGGTCACACACAGAAGTTTTATGTGATGAATGGGAGAGAATGACGGTACATGACGGGGAGAAGTTCCCAAGAGTAGGCAGCTTTAGCCCAGAAGTGTTACAAAATCTAAGGAGGAGGATATGTCTCATTAAATCAACAAAGAGACGGATCAAACATTATGATTATTTGCAGTTATGGCAACAGGAGGGTGAAATACAGAGAGGATTGGCTCAGGCGGCGGGATCTAATCCTATCAGGAAACTGGTAGCCACGGCACCACCGCCACCTTACATAACGGGAGAGAAATTGGTTGCGGAGAATGACGCACTAGGGTGTAACAAACAAACACTTAGCAACTGTGTAAATGTTAATAAGTTAACCAATGCAAGTATTAACCCGTGCAAGTTGTACCCTGTTTTGAACTTTCCCCAGGAGTGTGATCAAGAGGACGAATCGGCAACAATATCGGCGCTCTCTCTAGCAGCCACCATATCAGAAACTACAGTAGGCACGGCCCAACCCTTAAGATTAGTAACAAAGGCCCCTAGCGGAGGGACAGGTGAGGTCGTATCTACGGGTAAATACGGCACCATACACTATGCTGAAACCATTTCACCACAGGCTGTAGAATCTACACAGAATGATGTTGCTAGACTTAATCCTGTTAGGGTGATAGCTGTTCCAAATGGGAAAACAGACACCACAGGAGTCACTCCCATTAGGAACATTGCCATGTATAGCCCATTTTCCCGAATGGAATTAAGAACCATAGTGTCTGAATTCCCTGACCCTAGGAAAGACTTGGTTGCTAGCCAGAAATACATCAGAGACCTAGGGAACACTTTAGAGCCCAATAACAAAGACTGGCAGGTATTGCTGAGAGCTTGTTTACCCTCCAATGTCGACTCAGCTCAATTTTTAGCTGACTGTGAATTGGATCAGGATGTACCTCTTACAGATGTGTACAACAAAGATAATGTAAAAAGGATAAGTTTACAGTTAAAGGAGTATTTCCCAGCTGTAGTTAAATGGAACAAGATATTCTCCATTAAACAAAAGAAGTCAGAAACAGCTGCAGAGTATTTTCACAGGGCATTACTAGATATGGCTAAATACACAGGCATAGAGGACATTAAAACAAACATAAACCATCGAGAAGTAGCAGTATCTGTACTAATGGATGGTTTAAAAGAAGCATTAAAGACAAGGGTACAGACCACGCAACCATGTTGGCGAGGTCTGTCGGTGGCTACTTTGAGAGAGGCAGCTATTGATCACGATCGGAATATCACCAGACACAGGGAATTACAAGGTGATAAATTAATGGCCGTAAGTATACAGGCCCTGACCACAAGGCAGCCTTTGTATAAATCACCAAACCCTGTGGGTAAGTCAAATGTGGTAACTTGTTATTCTTGTCATAGACAGGGACACATGGCACGAGACTGTAGAGTGAAAAATTCACAAAACTCATACCAACCCCCTAGACCACGACATGACACACGACATTGGGATCAGGGTCCACAGAGACGGAGTTATGAGCCACATACAGGGGAAACAAAAAGATATCCCCCAAAAGGAGGCTGGCAAGCTTCTGGCAGTTCCCAGTTAACCCCTTCTCAAGTAGTTGCTGCCAGCGGGATTCAGGGAGGTCACCATACCCAATAGGGGTGTGGCCATACCTGTAATCTGCAGCCAGTAAAATTGATTGCAAGTCTTGGAAGTGAACCCGAAATTGCAATTAATGTAGCTGGTAAATCATTAAACTTTCTTGTAGATACGGGGGCAGCCAAATCAGTGATAAATTCGACAGTGGGCATGAGAACCACTGGTAAGACAATTCCAGCCATGGGAGTAACGGGAGTAGTCCAGCATTACCCTGTTAGCAAACCAGCCGAGATTACAATAGGGCATTTACATACCAAGCATTCCTTTTTGCTGGCTGCATCGGCACCGACTAATCTCCTGGGAAGAGACTTATTGTATAAAATGGGGTGCGTCATTTATTGTACTCCTGAAGGTGTATTCTTGGACATACCTGAGAATCACGCTCAGGAAGTGCGAGACATGTTAGACTCCCCATCAAAATTAATGTCACATACCATTATGACAAATAGGACTCCCTCCCAGGTAGAAGAAATGACATCCCAGATACCAGAGTCACTTTGGACTAAAGATGGACAGGACACTGGATTAATGGCAAACGTAGCTCCGGTAGTTGTACAAGTAAAAGATGGTAGGATAGCTCCAAAAATCCCACAGTACCCTCTGAAGCCAGAGGTGGAGTTAGGAGTGTATCCCGTAATAGAGCGCTTGCTACAACAGGGCATTCTGGTAAGAACATCCAGCACTGCCAATAGTCCCATCTTCCCTGTGAAAAAGAGTGGGGGGAGGGGTTACCGGCTAGTGCAGGATCTAAGGGGGATTAACAAAATAGTTGAGAGCCAGTTCCCCGTAGTGCCAAATCCAGCTGTCATCCTTATGCAGATCCCTCCCACTGCGAAATTTTTCACTGTTATTGACCTCTGCTCCGCTTTCTTTTCGGTACCCCTACATCCTGACAGTCAATATTTGTTTGCATTTACATACAGAGGAGTCCAATACACATGGACTCGATTACCACAAGGTTTCATAGACAGTCCAAGTATATTTTCCCAGGCTTTGCATGATTGTTTACAGTCTTTCCAACCAGAGAGTGGATCAATATTGATACAGTACGTGGATGATTTACTACTGTGTTCAGATTCATTGGAAGCATCCCTGAAGGATACGAAACAGCTCCTGTTTCATCTTTCAGACACAGGACACAAGGTTTCCAAAGACAAGTTACAATTATGCCAAACTAAAGTAAAATATTTGGGACACTGTCTAACACAAGGACTGAGACACCTGACAGCTGATAGAATTCAAGCAATTAGAGACATGACTCTGCCTCAAACCCAGCAACAGATCAGAACGTTTTTAGGAATGTGTGGGTATTGCCGTAACTGGATCCCAGGATTTTCCATTCTAGCGTTACCTTTGCAGGAGATGGTCTCCTCAAACAAACCTGATCGGATTTCGCATACAGACGAGTCCGAAATGGCATTTGAGAGACTTAAACAGTGCCTAACGCAGGCGCCAGCATTAGGTATGCCAGACTATGGGAAACCCTTTGAGTTGTACGGAACAGAAAGTGCTGGTTGCGCGGCAGGCATCCTAACCCAAAAGCATGGTGATGCCAGCAGGCCGGTAGCATACTACAGCGCTCAGCTAGATACGGTAGCGCGATCCCTCCCCACATGCTTGCGAAGCGTTGCTGCGATAGCATTGCTAGTAACAAAAAGCGAAGATGTAGTGCTAGGTCACAACCTCACAATTCATACACCACATGCAGTGTCAGCCTTGCTAAATTCTGCCCAAACCAGGCACGTCTCATCAGCGCGGTTTACAAATGGGAATTGGCACTAATGGCCCCCGTAAACATCACCATAAGGAGATGCAGTGCATTAAATCCTGCAACATATCTCCCAGGTGTGCCTGGACAGGCACAAAGGGTGGAGGATGAGAGTGGTGGGGAAGGAGGATTTAATACAAAGGAGGACACACATGATTGTATGGAATATTTGAACCAAAATTTCACGGCAAGGCCTGACATCAGTGACAACCCACTGGAAGAGGTAGATCTTACTTTCTACACGGACGGTAGTTGTCACAGACAGTCAGACTCGGGAGACTTGTGTACTGGATACGCAGTCGTAGATGACCAAGGCACCATAGAAGCTGAACCGCTAGGCCCACCTCACTCAGCCCAGGTTGCTGAACTGGTCGCCCTAACCAGAGCATGTGAATTGGCTAAGGGCAAGTCAGCCATTATCTACACCGACTCTAGATACGCATTCGGGGTAGTCCATGATTTCGGAGCCCTATGGCGCCTCAGAAATTTCATGACGGCAGCTGGTACACCGGTAGCGCACGCAGCTCACATCAAAAGGCTTCTAACAGCGATACAGGAACCCGACAGAGTGGCTGTTATCAAGTGTAAAGCACACACATATAGCCAGGACTCAGTATCACTTGGTAACAGCCGAGCAGACGAAGCTGCTAAGCTAGCAGCTGGTACACCCAGACAGACAGACACCACACAACTGATGGTATTTAATACCATCAACACACAGAAGCTGTGTGAAATGCAAAATTTGTGTTCCACACAGGAAAAGGCAGTCTGGAAGGCAAAGGGATATGGCCAGGAGTCCTCAGGACTCTGGACGGATGGACAAGGTAAACCAGTGGCCCCCAGAGCATATCTTCCATGTTTAGCTGAGGCAGCACACGGGCTGACTCATCTGGGCAAGGAGGGAATGTGCAAGTTGGTAAGAGCATATTGGTGCGCCCCAGGATTTTCATCTCATGCGAGTCAGAGAGCAATGTCATGCCTTACCTGCTTGAGAAAGAATATCGGAAAGGCAATACCAACAGAACCATCTCATATCCCACCTACAGGCGGCCCTTTTCAGGTAATACAGATTGACTTTATTCAATTACCTCCTTGTCGAAATTTGAAATATGTACTTGTTTGTATAGATGTATTCTCAAATTGGGTCGAAGCATTTCCTGCGGCCACAAACACCGCTATGTTTACTGCTAAGAAAATTGTGCAGGAATTTGTATGTAGATATGGTATCCCTAGAATAATTGAAAGTGATAGGGGTACCCATTTTACAGGTGATGTCTTTCAAGGAATGTGTAAGTTGATGGGAATTGATAGTAAGCTGCACACTCCATACCGTCCCCAGGCGAGTGCGAAGGTGGAAAGAGTGAACAGCACTATTAAAAATAAACTGAGCAAAGTTATGGCAGAGACAGGATTGACATTGCCAGAAGCTTTACCCATTGTACTATACAGCATCAGAACCACTCCCAGGTCCCCTCTTAATCTGTCTCCCTTTGAAATCTTGTTTGGTCGACAACCGCATGTTATGATTAACCCTCAGGATGATTTGAAGTGTAACAATGAAGTGACTGTAAAATACTTGATTAACATGAGTAAACAGCTAAGGAACCAAAATGATAATTTGAAGTTGGTGATTCCTGATTTACCAGATAGTAATTGTCATGACATTGAACCTGGGGATTATGTAATGATACGGAATTTTCTACGCTCAGGTTGCCTTATTGACAGATGGGAAGGACCATACCAAGTCTTATTGACTAGCACTACAGCATTGAAGGTTGCCGAGAGAGAGACTTGGGTTCATTCATCCCACTGTAGGAAGGTTGCCAGAGAGGTCCCGTGATAAGGAACAGACGGTAGAGGAAGTTGTATCACTGGAGTGTCTGTTCCAAGAGGACTGAGGCGGCACCTGAGCATTGAAAATCATAAGATCAAAAGCAGTTGTCGATTCCCTGTTCCCTTTTATTGTTTTTCTCCACTTCCCATCCCCTCTCCCTCAATTATTTTTTTTCCCCCTTCTCATTCTTCTCAGTTTCCTCCTATAAGATGGACTTGCCCCAAGAGACTGTAATCCGGATTTTCCTGTTGACCATGATGTTGACCAGAGCAGTCTGTTCCGGCGAGAGTACCATGGAGGTCGAGAGAGGTTCTGGAATGGGTTCTGATGACAAAGATGGAGGCGTAGTTTTCCAAGAACAACTTAATCAACAAGTAAAGGCGAGTATCAGAAAACGATCCGATAGCATTGACAATAGAAGGAATTGTGAAGGATTGTTAGCTGAAGAAAACTGTATCTGTGACAATGTAGTTGAGGATGGGTGCATTAAGAAATGCCAATCCAGTTTTAATATCCACATGGACCGGCATCCCTTGAGTGACTATCACTCCTTAGTGGGTAGTGTGTTAAATCAAACAGATTGTTGGGTATGCTCTCAAGTACCTCAAGGTCATAGCAAATCAGGACTAGTACCATTTCCTTTAACGGTAGGGGAGGTACTTGAGCTAAAGGGTGGGAGACCGGTGGACAGGAGGTTTAATATCTCCAGTCCTCCTAGTTTGAAGCTCCACCAATATCATGTGGATAGATCCCTAATATGTTTTAACATTACCAATCCCCGAAAGCCGGGAAATTGGGAAGTGTCATGGAGTAACCAAACCATGACCTTTTCATATAGAGCAGATAGAATGCCTACAGATACAGAGCTTATACGCCACATAGCCAGTAGTGAAAAATCTTTCCGATATAGGTATACCCTAGGAAGTAGGATTACGAGAGTTGGAGAGGTATCACCAGGATACTGTGCACACATCGTACAAACTGATACGTGTACTAGACAGATGGGAGAATTAGGGGTAGGAGATTTCACATGGAGGATGTGTAATATGGTTATGTCCTACTCTGTCCCATATGTCCTCCCCGATGATGCATATTTCATATGCGGGAGGAAGGCGTATAAGTGGCTTGCCCCAAACTCTGAAGGATTGTGTTATATTGGAAAAGTACTGCCTGAAGTAATGACTGTATCACATGCCAAAATGAAAGATATACACCGTGGTGCCCCAGCTCCTTATACTCAAACCCACTACGAGCACGTAGTTAAAAGGCAACTGACAGAAAGGACAGAGCATTCGGCCTCTGACATGATCCATGAATCCACCGGGATTCAGGTTCTACTTGCGCTAGATTTCACTCGCACCGCTAGAGGAGTGCTGAACTATAGCTACATATCTGCGCTTGCAAATTTGTTAGACAATATCACAGAAATGTATGATGACACTTTTAGGTATACTGGAAGAGAGCTTCAAGCTTATAAAACAGAACTGGTTCAGCATAGAATGGTTCTTAATTATCTCACGGCAGTAACAGGTGGATATTGTGCCACACTGGCAACGCAGTACGGCGTGAAATGCTGCACATATATTACGAATAGCACCGAGGACCCGGTCGAGGTCATAGACCAAAAGATGGACGATATTCTCCAATTAAAGTGGGAATTTCGCAGGAGACACAATCTAACCCTTGCTGCTGTGGGTAATGAGCTGACTGGTTGGGTGTCATGGTTGAACCCGCGAAATTGGTTCTCTGGTTTAGGAGAATGGGCTCAAGGAATCATAATGGATGTAGGGAAGTTTCTCCTATGTATCTTAGGTGTTGTCATAACGATTGGCTTGATATTTAGATGCGTTCAGGCTTTAACGAAGTGCAAACGTAGTACCAGGGTAATGAGTCTAAGGAGTGAGGAAATTGTAATTCCAATGGATTTGATTTATGACCCAACGGTAGAAACAATGATGTGATGAAAATGCGATTATACGGTCCGTTTCTTTCACCTGTTTTTCCGTTTTCTCCAAGGTAAAAAGACCCACTTGGACAAGGAATTTGATGATCCTGTATACAGACAACTGATGGATTAAAGAAGAAGTTTTGACAACCTTATACACAGATATTTGATGAACTATGCCATAGACCCCCAGTTTCCCTAGAAATTTTAAAATTACGCTAGCCCAACACTTTTGTAAGTCTATGGACATTGACAAAGCTTTTGCCCACACTTTTTGGCAAAAGCCCAAAGAAGACTGCATTCAACAGACACCGAACAAGACTTCAACCGACAAATGTACATTAACCTGACATAGAATACCACTGCATTTACCATAATTGTTCTTTATCTTCATCTCTACAACCTTCAGGTAATGACACACATAGTCGATAGGGAATACAGGCACAGATATCAGCAATCACATATCCCCCCATTCATGTATCATCAACTAAAATGTGCTCCCCCATTTTGTTGCAACCAAAATCCGAAAAGAGCTCGGTAAAGTTTGACAGCCCATCCACAGACCCGTACCGCGGGATAAGAAGGAATTTAAATGTATACTTCGCAATACCTCAAAGCTTGATCTAGAACACGTACGGCACGATGATACATGACCCCCCAAAACATGGATTCATACACACATGCTTCTGCTATCTCACTAGGTCATACCCTTTTCACACCTTCTTCTCTCCTCCCTTACCCAATCATGGAAATGTATTTACACTTGACATATATTTTTCTCGTTTTGAAATGTTTTAGGAAGTGGCAGTTATTGTTGACTGCCAAAGGGTGGACTGTCAAAGTCAGAAAAATATCACGCTACACACTGCCATATTTGCACCTCATGGAGTGCCTGTTGCACGTTCATGAGCCCTGCCGTGCGTGCGCATACTCGCCGCTGCGGGCACCCGCAGGCGCACGGTGTGCGCATTTACGGTAAAGTTTATGTGCGTCTAGCGGGCGACTCGTTCGTTACATATTTAACTATATAATGTATTTTGTAGATCATGGTCCCCTTGATAGATTCTGAAAGTTTAGTTAATATAGCATGTTCGTGGACAAAGAGATCCCTCTTTGTTTGATACGAAGGGTCAGACATGGGTCATACAGTGGTGTTTAGTATCCATCGGAAGAGTATTTAATTAGCAATATTCCGGTGTTGGTTTGAAGCGGATTAATCGCTCGTGCGAATAGTTATGGACATAAGAAGTTTATGTCCATTTACTATTATTTGCACTTACTTATCCATGCGGCGGGAAACCTAGTTTCCCACCCACCTGAGCAGTTGGAAATAGACTCAGCCCACCTGTATGAATCAACCTATGACCTTTTGTTATAATGCAAAGACGAATTCCTGTGTCCAATGAACAATGAGATTGTAGGGACCATTGAATTGTATTGTGTGTGGGGCATAAATAGACAAGCCGACCTGATCCAGCTCACTCTCTTCAACGGTTCTCATCACTGATAATCGGGAGCTGGATATTCAGAAAGGCGCATGCGATCGTTCCCTTTGTGCGTAAGTTTTCTCCGCAATCATATTGTCTTTATTGTTATTGTGAGCCATATCTCTCTCTCTCTCTCTCTCTCTCTCTCTCTCTCTCTCTCTCCTCCTCTTTCTCTCTCATTTTCCCTTAAACATAATTGTATTGTATTGTATTTCCTGTGTAGTTATCTGGTTAGTTAGTCTATGTTATATTGTAGTGTATGACTTGTATTGTATTATTCTTTTTCAAGTATAACATTCATATAAGGCGTTAGACCCTAAGCCCGGTATTTGTGTATTTCTTATAGTGTTAAGTATTCTCAGAGCGCCGGTGACGCTCGAACAGCTTTTAAGTTAATAAGGTTACACTGTGTTGCATCTACACTCTATCGCTACACTAAGGTTTTCCTGTATAATACATTGTTCATGGTTTACATATAAAGGTTTAACATTGTGAGCGTTAGCGCCGCTGGTGATCTCCTCGTGGTCCCGAGCGTCCGCTACGCTATAGCGAAACATTACGTTAGTCGGCAGCCAATAGCGTGCCTGCCTGCGATCTCTTGGCCGTGAGCGAACGTGACGCTTGAGCGTCTCGACTACGGCTAAGCGATTGTTACGCAACGTGCGTACCCTTACGGTATTCCATACGTCAATAGCGTACTGTGTTCTCTGACCTCTTAAAGGGTTTTAAGTAAGATAAATATTTAGCTTTATCAGATTATGGCCTGTTGTCCGTAACACTTGGTTACTATACCAAAAAATTAAGACAAGAATTGTTTTTTTTAAATAAACATTAATTAAAAATTCCCTGAACATATGTTAATCACTTTATTAATTATTGAAAATAAAATATAATAAAATGTTCTTCTTTCTAGATCCATTATAGACCAAATGGATGGGAAAAAACTTGAAAACCCTTATGCATTATTGCTGATTGCCACTAAATGTAATTGCATGCTTAACCTTGCGAACCTCAAGATTCAATTCACTCAATTACATTCACTCCTACCGTTACACATCTTCTTACTTGTTGCTGATGTTTCTGGTTTGCTCCCTTTATTTAATGAGAACATTTAAAGCACAGCCTCCACTTGGAAAGCAAGATAAGGGGGATGTATTACAAGGAGGCTCAGCTTTTATAATATATAAAAATCCACAGTTTATCCAAGTGACAGCAGGTAATGTAAAAATACTGTACCTGGTAACAGTTTAAGATGTTTAGAATTGGACCAGCTCATGGCGAACCTGCCCTTAGCCCAGCTACTCCTGTCCACATTCAAGATATTTAGTTCACATAAAACATATAGGGGCATATGTAATAGGGTCTGAGTTTGCTGGATGTGCGGGATGCCAGTCGATCTCAGACTTTTTTTTAAAGCGACAATCATTTACAATGCATGGTTTTCCTTGCAAATGATTTCTGCTTAAAAAAAGTCTTAAGTTGGCATCCCGCACAACTGGCAAACTTGAACCCTATTACATATGCCCATACTTTCCTTTAACTTGTATAATGTTATTTATTGCATCTGGCATTCCAATGGTCTGATTTGTGGGGGAAAGGCTGGATGGGGCTGATGCTGAGTTTCAAATCACAAGCATTAAATTAATTTATTAATAGAGGTGTGCGCAGACCCCCGTGTTTTAATTTTGGTTCTAAATCATGAAATTTGGAACTCTATTGTTCCTACAGTATTACTAACATCAAAAGCATTCATTTCCATACAGGCTTGGACTGGCCCACAGGGGTACAGAGGAAACCACTGGTGGGCCCCACTGCCTGGGGGCCCACCTCCTGCTCTAAGGATCAGGTTCCAGACTTTGCACTTGAATTATGAAAAATGCATATGTTACTTTATACTGTACTATGGTGTATTGCTGTTATTAATCTGTTATTAATCTGGCACATTATCATGCATGCAGCAGACGAATGTACTGTATATATTTATGACGGGGCCCAGACATTGAACTTTCTAATGGTTAGTCAAACCAATGAGGTGGCAGGCCACACCCCCTTTGTGGACTGGCCACACCCCTAAACATGGGCCCCTACCACTGCATTCCCCCGGTGGGCCCTACATGCCTCAGTCAGACACTGTTTCCATACTTTCCCAGACCACCTCACACTAATTTTGACAAAAGTCTGCAGCAAGCTGGTTAGCTAAACTAACTCACAGATCTGCAGCAGTAACACATGGCAGTTTAGAAAAATATAGCATATCTATGAAACATAGTGGTACAGCAGTAACAGCAGGATGGCAGGTAAATAAACTACACAAACCTATAGGATGTTTTCATTATTCAAGAACTAATAGCCTAAAAGTGAAAACCTAGTAGAAAATATATTATATTACCAGCACACTTCTCAAAACAGCAAACACAGGTCTCAGACCAGTACAGGTGATTGCTGCAAAAGTAAAGTCTAGTGGAAAACTACAGTACATCACCATCAAATGTATGCCAAACTACAAATGACAGGCTCAAGGCCCGTACAGCAAACTGGAGGAACTGTATAGTATTTAATGGTAGTTAAATCATTGATTATTATAAACAAAAGTAACATGGAAACATGTAACAATATATTAAAAACCAAGCTTCCAAATGTGAGTTTTTTAATGCAAATTACAAGCCTTAAGACAATACAAATTATTTAAACCAGAATAACAGCCTAGTAGAAATTTCTAATTAATTAAATAAGTTAATAAAAAACTTCTTTAATCAGAGACCTTCAGGCCAATAAAAATTGATAATTGTAAAAAGTAGAAATTGATAATTAATAAGCTAATACACTTCTCCAACCAGCAAATCACAGGCCTCTGGCCAATAGAATTGGATAATTGTGGAAAGTAAAACAGTACCTACTGTACTTGAACTTGTATCTAACTGCCATCACACCAAGTGAACATATAATGAGATAGGGAAATGAGGGACTGTGCAGTTTTAGTAAAAGACTTTATATTTATTTTTAACTAAAAAAAAAAGGTGGGGGGTTTTTTGCACGTTTTTATTTTGGGATGCAGCTGACTGGGACACTAGACCCAATAAGTATAGTAATATACACTGCTCTCAAAAACACAGTCTTCTCTTGAAATATGATCTAAATTGAAATAAAAGACTTAAAGAAAGATGTCTTCTTTGAGCTGCAGCTCACTAAGACACAGCATAGTAATTTTTGGGCAATTATGCTTAAAATCACACTGGGCCTAATTCAGAGTTGATCGCAGCAGCAAATTTGTTAGCAGTTGGCCAAACCATGTGCACTGCAGGGGGGGGGGGGGGGGGGGGCAGATATAACATTAGCAGAGAAGGTTAGATTTGGGTTGGGTGTGTTCAAACTGAAATCTAAATTGCAGTGTAAAAATAAAGCAGCCAGTATTTACCCTGCAAAGAAACAAAAATAAAACCCCACCCAAATCTAACTCTCTCTGCAAATGTTATATCTGCCACACCTGCAGTGCACATGGGTTTTCCCAACTGCTAACAAATTTGCTGATGTGATCAACTCTGAATTAACCCCCACTGTCTCTGCTTGGTAAGTGAGCTCCGGGATCCAGCGCACTGTGGCAACAAAAGCCAGTACTTTTCCTGCAAATATGTAACTCTTAATAGTTGTTTTCTCAAGCAGTAATTCCTACTCCTCTTGAACTTAATGATAGGTTAGAATTTGCTTCTAAAACTTTTATTTGGCACCGAACTGGCAATATGGGTAGATTTTTTTGCTGGAGTAGGTTTTGGGACACATGATTGCCCTGTATCTAATTTCCAAAGTTTAAGAGCCTTAACCATATGTTTGAGAAAGGACCCCTCCACTTGAAGTTTGGAGATGTGGATAGTGGCGTAAGGAGGACTTGAGTAATTGGTTTCAAGAGAAGGAAATGAGACTAGTATTCATTGGAAAGCAAGAATGTGTTCTTAGGATACCCATGGGACATAATCCACAATGCTTATATACACTTGATATGCTTGAGGTATATCTATTGTTCAGTATATTTTTCCAAAAGTTGTAATTCTTAATTTTACTAAAATTGCATCACTGTAGCATAGCTGCATTCTTTGCATGATTTGCTTGCGTAACTAATATATTTTACTAGCTGTTCTACCCATTCTTTGCACGGGAGTTTCTGACGTCACACACATACATAACAATAGAACAAGCAAAATTTAGTGTTCAGACGTACAAAGTGTCAAAAAGAATTAAAGTGCAACAATACACTGTAGCAAATCTAGGTCATCAATATGGAGTCCATATAACATGATCAATATTATGAATAGGACATTTCAAAGTGGTTACACAAGTAATTAAAAATGCCAGAGACATCATCTCCTGCGGTCCAACTTGCCAGTGACCGGAAACAGGAATTGACGCTGTAATGGTGGCAGGACAGGACTGTCTTTATAATTGGTAAGTTACTGTTTGTTCTTTATGCTTGACAAAAGCGCATTAAAGCTCTGAATCTTTGCTTAACCAATCGGATGTTTGATTATTTACGGAGTGCCATCTCTGGATTATATATATATATATATATATCCTCCACAATCAGGTGGCACTCAGAGGCTGAATAAATGGTGAAAACGTCCAGTGCTTTATTTCAAAGTTTCGGGGGTCAAGCCCCCGTCTTCAGGAAAACACACTACAACAGTGACAATACATGTGACAACCTTTAAATAACTCACTCCTCCAAGAAACGCCAGCCTCCGGGGCGAAGGCGCCGCCCGCGGCTCCGGGTCCCAAACTTCCGGCTCCCTCTCATCATAGGAAGTCGCCCCGCCGGAAGTCACGTCACCACGCTGTCCGGCAGCGCCCCGCAGCGGCTGTTGGCAAGACAACAATTTACATGTCACTTTGGTAACCATATACAAAAACAAAACATCACCCTGAGAAACAACGGGACCCCGCCTGCGGGCATCCCTGGTGCAATTTAAGACAAATGTATAATAAAACACATTTGAGTACGTATGATGTGCTAATTAACTATTAAGACACACCTGAACCTACTTTGTTTATAAATAACAGATGTGATACATAGTTAATAAAAGACATAAGAATGCATCCATTTCAAGTCCTACCTGTATATCTTGACATCTAACTAATAATATGCTATAAAGCACTTGGGCACACTACTAACTACTGTGCTAAATTCAAAAAATTCTTAATACACTGAATAATATATTCTACGGAACCTCTTATGGAACCCTCCACGTCAAGCAGTATCTCATGATCAATGAGCCTCACGCCATCTACTTTACTGCAAAGCCATCTAGGCATGTCATCTAAACTGCATATATGACAAACCTATAAAAAACAGTTCAACCCCAGACTATCATTTAATCCTTTCGGGTAAATGGTGTTTAGTTTGTAAATCCTCCTGGATTCCAATTTAGCTCTATTGCCCCTACGTAGTGATGCTGGGACCTAATCCACTATTTTGTAACGCAGTTAACCTTATCCATCCAGCCACAGGAAATTTGTTTCCTGGATATTAAAATCATGATTAAAGATGGTAGCATTCAGACAACCCTGTATACTAAACCCACAGACCGCAACACGTTGCTGCGGTTTGACAGCTTCCATTCCCCGGCCACTACTAGGGGTCTACCATTCTCACAATTCCTCAGGGTTCGTAGAATCACTAGCAAACCTGAGGAGTTGGAATTACAACTTAATGGTATGACCGAGAAATTTTTGCAGCGGGGTTACCCCCTTAAGCTATTACAGACAGCGAGGAAAAAGGCTTTAATGAAGAGTAGGCTGGAACTATTGGAGAGCAAGACTGTAAGGCCCAGAGAGAACAGGGTCCATTGGATCAATGAATTCAACACCTCTAGTAAGAGGACATGCACACAGATGAAACAATGGTGGCCGTTGGTTTCTTCTGACTCTAGTCTACCCACCTTGTGTCAGAGTAAAATCATGCCTTGCTACACCCGTAGTGCCAATTTAAAAGATCTTTTGGTTAAAAGTGACATAACGGGAATTAAAAGCAGCCCAGCAGTCTCACATTTTTTGAGTCGTAAACCAGGGTGTTTTAAATGCCTTGGTTGTACGACCTGCAGCTTTATGCTTACAGGGAATCACATTTCCCATCCACATACAGGGAAAAAGATTCCCATAAGATGGCCACTCACTTGTCACTCAACATATGTAATCTATGTGCTCATTTGTCCATGTAGTCTTTATTACATTGGAAAAACACAATGCCAGTTCAAGGAGAGGATGGCCCAACATCGTTCGGCCAGCCGGGCGGCGCTGCAATCGGGTAATAGTGAGCAACCTGTTGCACTCCATTTCGCTCTGAACAAGCATGCTGTGTCCTCTCTGCACTACAAAATAGTGGATCAGGTCCCAGCATCACTATGTAGGGGCAATAGAGCTAAAAAGCTCCTACAATTGTAATCCAGGTGGATTTACAAACTAAATACCATTTACCCGAAAGGATTAAATGATAGTCTGGGGTTGAACTGTTTTTTATAGGTTTGTCATATATGCAGTTTAGATGACATGCCTAGATGGCTTTGTAGTAAAGTAGATGGCGTGAGGCTCATTGATCATGAGATACTGCTTGACGTGGAGGGTTCCATAAGAGGTTCCGTAGAATATATTATTCAGTGTATTAAGAATTTTTTGAATTTAGCACAGTAGTTAGTAGTGTGCCCAAGTGGTTTTTTAGCATATTATTAGTTAGATGTCAAGATATACAGGTTGGACTTGAAATGGATGCATTTTTATGTCTTTTATTCACTATGTATCACATCTGTTATTTATAAACAAAGTAGGTTCAGGTGTGTCTTAATAGTTAATTAGCACATCATACGTACTCAAATGTGTTTTATTATACATTTGTCTTAAATTGCACCAGGGATGCCCGCAGGCGGGATCCCGTTGTTTCTCAGGGTGATGTTTTGTTTTTGTATATGGTTACCATAGTGACGTGTAAATTGTTGTCTTGCCAACAGCCACTGCGGGGCGCCGCCGGACTGCGTGGTGAGTGACTTCCGGCGGGGGCGACTTCCTGTGACGAGAGGGAGCCGGAGCCGGAAGTTCGGGACCCGGAGCCGCGGGCGGCGCCTTCGCCCCGGAGGCTGGCGTTTCTTGGAGGGGTGAGTTATTTAAAGGTTGTCACATGTATTGTCACTGTTGTAGTGTGTTTTTCTGAAGATGGGGGCTTGACCCCTGAAACGTTGTAATAAAGCACTGGACGTTTTCACCATTTATTCAGCCTCTGAGTGCCGCCTGATTGTTGAGGATATAGAAGGGTACCCATTCCCTGAGGAGGGCACCGGAGCCAGTACCCAGTGGGGGAGGAGAGTGCTGGATCAGCGTGAGGAGTATATATATATATATATATATATATATATATAAAATTGTATAAACAATTAATTCACTAACATCTTTGGATTTATTTATGAAGCATTGGCTTTGCAAGCTACCATTTCCTGACAAGTTGGAGGTGAAATTTAAACCAGCACTCACAGTGAGTATAAAGCACATTGGTCTTTACTCTGACTGCCAGTGCTATTTAAAGTTTTCACCTCCAACCGACCAGGAAGGCTTTGTAAATATATCTTAAAAAAACACACCAAAGGCCTGGCGCCAGTTACTCAGTGCAATCACCTGATTGCCTGCTGCTTTCCAATTAGAGGGATTACTCAACCCACATTAGAAAAAAACTTTTAAGAAATACAAGAGATGGCGCTGGCAATCATACATTTTAAGAAAAAATGTTTTTACACAATCTAAAAATCATACAAAATATAATATTATAACACCAACTGGCATAAAAATTCATATGAAAATATCAGTTGTGTACTCATAGCAAAAACTGAATGCGTAGACTGTAAGTCCTTCTTATTTAAAGATGCAAATAAAAGACAAGCTGATAATAATATACTAGCAGCAGTAATAGCGATATGAGTCTTTCATGCACAGACTGAATGTAAACTGAATGTAAAATGTGGATTTCATTTGTTTGCAGAAACAAATGGCTGACTACTATTTGTATTCTAGCAGGAGTAAGTATTATAGAAGCAAGAGTCTCCCATTCATAGTAATTAGGTTGTTATAGTGGTGGTTTAGTGTAAAATATATTTACTTATTTTGATGTAAAAAGTCCATCATGGTCATGATGAATAAACAAAATAGCAATCTTAGTGCAAATGGAATGAAAGATTTAATTTACCACATCCCCTTGAATGGAGTCAGAGTATTGTAGCAAAAATAACCTCCCGGCTGCTGGTGCAGTCTTTAATTTACAGCCATCTCTGGGGGAACAAGGTCCAAACTTACTGCAGAGACTCCTCAGGAATGTGTTATATACAGGATCCACCTGGTGTTCAAAATTGGTAAGAATGCATTTCTCTGCCTCCACAGCTTTTCAGCGGCGCCCTCAGAATGCACATCTCCATTTCCTATTGAAGGCTCTTTATTCCATTGTATTGCGGTTTGCACATGTGCATTTTGGGATCCGTTCAAGCCTCTTATTCATTCTTTGTGGTCTACACATGTGCAGTTGCCCATTTTGTATTCCAAAGCCCAATTTGTGGTTCACCACTCTTCATGGTTAGTGGTATGTATTCCATATTCTCAGTAGCAGCTTTCTTAGTATTTTTAAATAATTATTTGTATAATGTACATACAGTAAATGCAAAAAACTTTATAAAACTGTCATGATATTTATTTTTTGTATGCAGAAGCATACTTTAACGCTGCCATACTTCTTCAATTCAGCGCTACCTTATATATTCATGGAAATGAAAACATACATTAATCAGAGTACATATATCACACAAATATATTAAATCATAAAAAATAAATTAAATACAAACAAGAGATTAGAAAAAGATTCCATACGATCTTGGAGTATTTTTTTAAAGGGACAATCACTTACAAGGCAAAACCATGCCTTGTAAGTGATTGGCCTTTTAAAAAAAATTCTGAAATCGGCCAGCATTCCGAACCTCCAGTGATTTCAGACTCCATTCTCAAGGGAGATATCCAAAAGGACATAGACATAAATCTTAGGTGGATAGATTCCGCCCACCATCATATTCCTATTTTGCTAAGAATACTTTGTAAAACAGTCATAGAATATAACCATATACAGTTTGTTATATTATTTAAAGGATGATATTAGAGAGGTTGTTGGCATAAGAAATAGGTGGATCATTTCCACCCATATACATATGTCCAAATTCTACTTGGAACACAATACATAAAGAAAGTTAGAGAACTCTCTCTTATCTTTTGATTTTCAAAATTTATTGAGTCATTAGCTTTCTACTTTTTTAATGCAGCCAAGAAGATACTCTAATGATGCATCAATCTGAGTAGAGAGATGACTTATATAACTTCAAATCCAAAATTGAGCACAACGTATCAATAATATGAGGAAAAGCAACTCTATATTGTTTAACTCAATTGTATCATTCATGCCATTTGGGAATAGGGAGCCTAGCCGATAGATCCAGTATGCCTCCCTGCGGTATAGCACCCAAAACCTATCTCCACCTCTGGGTGTGGGTTTAATCTGTGCTAGTACAAGAAAATAAATTTTATGAGTGCGCGGTCAACGGCAGCCTGTATAGGGGAGGTCAACCCCTGGAAAGCCCAAAGATATACTGGCGCCGGCTGTTGATCCAATTAAATGGGACAGTAAAACAGTTTAAATAAAATATTCAACAATTTATTACACAAATAAGAAATAAGATAAAAAGGTGTCGTGACTCTCCAACTGTACTAAAAAAATACTGTTTTTAGTACAGTTGGAGAGTCACGACAGCTTTTTATCTTATTTCTTATATGTGTAATAAATTGTTGAATATTTTATTAAACTGTTTTACAGTCCCAATTATTTGGATCAACAGCCGGCACCAGTATATCCTTTATCTTTAATCTGTTCTAGTCCTGTTACAGAAATCTTTTTCAGAGAGGAATTTTTACATTGTGTAACATGAATTAATAGCAGATGTGTTATTATTCCTTTGTTCATATTTCTCCAATGTTCCATGAAAATGGTATGCAACATGTGGATTGTGCAGGCCAAATATTGCTTACCACACCCACATTTTATCATATATATAAGAAATGAAGATCTACAGTTTTTAAAATATGTTTACCACTTTGAAGAGAAGAAAAGTCTATTTCTTATCTAGATGTGTGTGAAAATGTGTTACATAAAGTAAACAAAGTCCTTTGTAACAATTTTAATATTAGATAATTAACATTTTGTATATTGCCTTGATACAATTTAATTAGTTATTGATAGTTTTAGTGTTTTATACTGATCGGTGGCAGTATATAATGCAACCCTCTGTTTGCATGACATATGCATCTGTCTAGGTCAGTTGTCAAGAACATTAATAGTGGACAAAATACAAAATTTTGCAGACAAAAAGAGAATTTGGGTGATTTGTGTTTTCAATATGTTTTCATGTATGACTTTAGAAAGTTATGGTACTATGTTTTATAAGACTTGACAGGTTCCTTTGTAGTACTGTATGCCAGGACTTTTGATAAAATTCTTTTTACAAGCCTGTGGTTATGCTAATAGATGCATTAGAGTACCTATATGAAATGTGCCACAGGTAGGTCTAGCATTTATAGTCATTGACTCCCTAATTAAAGGATTGTGAATTCTTGCAACCATTTTGTGTGACTAGGAAGAGCCACAAATAGATATGTCATCGTACAATTAGAGTCTTTTCCACCATACGGCACAAGATATCTGGTGCAAGATAAATTTTGCATCTTATTGTCATCGCAGATTTATTTAGTTTATTTATTAACAGTTTCTTATATAGCGCAGCAAATTCCATTGCACTCTACAACTGGATACAATGATAAGACAAAACTGGTTAATAACAAACAGTCATAGAGGTAGGAAGACCCTGCTTGCAAGCTTACAATCTATGGGGAAATAGGCATTGATACACGAGGATAGGTGCTATCTATTGCATAGTTGTCCACCAGATTGCAAAGGTTCTTGGTGGGCTGCATGATATCACATCACAGCAATAATGAATCAGGGTCGGGAGGAAGGGAAAGTAAAGATAGAGTAAATATGTGAGGATATGTGTGGACTGTACAGTGGGTATATAATTGGATAGAAAAGCTTATGAAGGTACAGTAATGTGAGTGGTTCTGGAATTTGATAAGCTTGTCTGAATAGTTGAGTTTTCAGGGAACTTTTGAAGGTTTGGAGACTAGAATAGAGTCTTATTGTGCGTGGTAGGGCATTCCACAGAGTGGGTGCAGCCTGAAGAAAGTGTCTTGTGCAGATGCAGCGAAACACCACTCACAGTGATCTAGAGATGTTGGACTGCGACTTTAACTGCACAGGAATTTGTTTAAACACATTCGGTACAAAGCTCAACACAGCTTGGTGAGAGAAAATACTGCTGCCTCTACATTTTAGCACTTCATTCAGATGAGACAAGATTCAGACTCATTCGCACACATATGTACAAATGCGACACTTAAAATTGATCATTGTAGTTTTGTAGCTTCCAGTTGTTTTATGTATGCAAATAAGATGCACAGTTTGAGAGAGAAAGACGCTCTGTGCGGTACCTGGTGTGCCAAGAGGGGTTGTTTGGCATGACTGAAGAGACAGTGTATGAGCACACATTCGTAACTGCCATTCATGAGACAGATACATTTTTTATTTATGGGAAATACATTTGCAAAAAAAGATAAAATTAATAAAATGCTCTTTTTCATACTTAGTTTTTTTCTTCAAAATCTTCTTTTGTTCCCTGACTTCTGATTTTTAAACAGATACTACACAGGTCCACGTTTCTGATGGTTAGGTTTATGGTTTGTCCAAAAATACATACAGTATATTACTTTTTTTATTCTTTTTTCTACTTAATAGTTTTATATTTTATTCTTTATCTAATTGTTTTTTTTAAATTACTGATCGGTGCCTGGGAAGGAGTGAAAGAAGACGTGGAACCATGTTGAAACTGCTTATCAAGGGTTCATAGTTTATGAATCTCCTTAAATAAATAAATAAAAAATATATATAAAAAAAATATAAGTAGCCATGGCCTGGACTGTACACCCTGGCTACTGGCTACTTATAATGGTATGTGCTACCTAGCTGGCACTTAGTACCACACCATAGAAACAAGAGAAGAGGTGCACCATTGAAATTATAATAAACTGGAGCATACATTATATCCAAGGTTCTTCTTGGCATAAAATTGGCCAATATTATGAGCCTGCCCACCAATCATCAGAATGACCTCATCGGACAGATCCCTAACATTATAGGGGTTCACCTCTGGGGTACAGGGCACGCCCAAACCACCCCAGCCAAACCCTACCACTGCACCACACAAATAAAGGATGGCAGTCAAAATCAGAGTGTTATGTAAGTTAAAGTAGCTGCTGAGTGTTAGAAAGAGGACAACAGTAAAATATCAGAGTGTTAAAAAGGCGAGGTTAGCTGATCGATGTTAAAAAGTGTTAAAAAAAACAAACACATAGTGCTATAGGTATTAACATTTTTTTTGAAATGGTGAGGCCCCAAAGCGGTCAAGCCAGAGTAAACAAATGAGCCCCATGCCCCAAAAGTTCACCCCTCAACTGACTTGCTATATACAGTAATTATAAAGATTAGTGGGTAGGCTCACAATATTGGCCAATTTTATGCCAAGAACCTTGGATATAATTTCTGGTACAGTTTATTATCATTCCAGTGGTTGTATGGTGGACCTGGTCTCTTGTTTCTAACTTTTTGATATGTTACTGTTTTGAAAACAATTACAACAAAATCATTATACAAATGGAAAGTCATAGAACAGTGTAAAATGGAGTTTGCACCTTATATTATGTAAAAAAAAATTGGAAAAAGGCACAGGTATGAATAATATGTAGACAATGCAATTGTCATGAAATGTCCAGGTAATTTCGTGTCTTCACATGAAACAGAAATTAGTGCCATTATATTTCAATGGTTATAGTATTTTGTAGGGATGCCATAATTTTAAAATGAACAATAAGGACACGTATGTGAGATCAAGTTAACTCAAGTTAACAAATCCTCTCAATTCTTCCTTCTGGGAGACAAAGTCAAATAAACATAGGAATATATCCATAATTATCCTGTGTTAGTGCAGCAAGAGTTTGACTTATGGGATAAATAAAACACTGACAGTTTTGCAGGAAAAAGGGGGATTGTCTGGGAAAATCTTATCACTAGCAATATTTATTTTAATGAATCATAATGATGAAATTGGCACCAATCAGTGCTGGTAAAGGCTTTTCTTGATCATTCTTCAGCATTCATCTTTGCAACAAACACCTTTATAACTTCAGACATTACTGGGAAATGTCATATAATTATTTTTAAAATGCTTTTTAATGAATAGATGAATTAGGTGTGCGAAAGGCTATCAACCCGCATTTTCTCTGTTTCTTATATTGCAATCTTAAGGATAACATTCCACAGCATGAAAACATTAGACATTGGTGCAATGTGAATAACGCTGCTTGATAATATACATTGTGAATATTCTGTGCCTTTAATTAGGAGACAAGCAACGGCTGCCGCCTAAATAAAAAAATTAGTAGTGAAGCAATTGTTGTGATTCCCTGCTATGTTTTAAACAGTAAAGAGCAAAGAAATGAGATGTTGTTACAAAGCTAACTAGAAACTCTGTTATAGTAGTAATGGCTTACTGGCAATGTCACATAACAACTACAAATGTCATAGTCACTAAGCATTAATTGGGAACACATCTCAACTTGATAACTGAGAGTTGCCTTAGGAGGCTGATAATATATTTTTAAATTGTCTAATATCATTTATATCCTTTTCATACTGAAGCCCCGGCTACAACCCATGCTTGTCTTGGGATACTGAACAGGAGTTAGAACCGGGGCTTCAGATATACTTACCCCTTTCACACTACCACCAGTACCTGGGTCATTGCTGCTTACACACTACGCCTGGATATTACATCATCTCCAAGTGTTTTTGAGCCAGCCAATCAGCAGTGACCCGGGGAAAAGGAACACAATGGCTGAGTTTTATTATCTTATTTTATTTATTGAATGTACAGAGTATGATAACAGTCATTTACAAGGAAGCAACAATGTGAGAAAAAGAGAAACACCAAATCAAAGATGTGCCTGTAAGTAAATTCTAGTAGTGCAGATTTTAACAATGGGGTATATTTACTAAGGTCCCGATTTTGACCGAGATGCCGTTTTTTCTTCAAAGTGTCATCTCGGGCATTTACTAAGCACAAATTACGGTAGTGATGAGGTCATTCGTATTTGTTTGGAAGTTCTAGTAAAAAAATACAAATCAATACACCATCGGTCAAACGCGGCTGTTTAGGTATGAATCTCGGTCATTTACTAACCATTCGTATTTGTATTGTGTACCGTGAAAATGCCTTTGCGGTCGTGAAAAATTACAAATCGTAAAAAAGTGCTAAAAAAAAGTAGACCTGCTTTTGATAAGCGTGTTTACATGTGTATTCAATTATCCATTAGTCACACCTGAATGTTTGGCCCTATAAAACAGTAGAGATGAGCGGGTTCGGTTTCTCTGAATCCGAACCCGCCAGAACTTCATGTTTTTTTTCACGGGTCCGAGCGACTCGGATCTTCCCGCCTTGCTCGGTTAACCCGAGCGCGCCCGAACGTCATCATGACGCTGTCGGATTCTCGCGAGGCTCGGATTCTATCGCGAGACTCGGATTCTATATAAGGAGCCGCGCGTCGCCGCCATTTTCACACGTGCATCGAGATTGATAGGGAGAGGACGTGGCTGGCGTCCTCTCCATTTAGATTATAAGAGACTGAGAGAGATTTACTGGAGCTGACTAGGAGGAGTACTGTTACTGTAGAAGTGTAGAGACTGAGTGGAGAGAGTTTACTAGTGAGGACAGTGCAGTTTACTTTATAATCCGTTCTCTGCCTGAAAAAAGCGATACACAGCACACAGTGACTCAGTCACATACCATATCTGTGTGCACTGCTCAGGCTCAGGCCAGTGTGCTGCATCATCTATTATCTATATATAATATTATATATATCTGTCTGACTGCTCAGCTCACACAGCTTATAATTGTGGGGGAGACTGGGGAGCACTACTGCAGTGCCAGTTATAGGTTATAGCAGGAGCCAGGAGTACATAATATATTATATAGTGAGTGACCACCAGACACACAGTGCAGTTTATTTAATATATCCGTTCTCTGCCTGAAAAAAGCGATACACACAGTGACTCAGTCAGTCACATACCATATCTGTGTGCACTGCTCAGGCTCAGGCCAGTGTGCTGCATCATCTATTATCTATATATAATATTATATATATATCTGTCTGACTGCTCAGCTCACACAGCTTATAATTGTGGGGGAGACTGGGGAGCACTACTGCAGTGCCAGTTATAGGTTATAGCAGGAGCCAGGAGTACATAATATATTATATAGTGAGTGACCACCAGACACACAGTGCAGTTTATTTAATATATCCGTTCTCTGCCTGAAAAAAGCGATACACACAGTGACTCAGTCAGTCACATACCATATCTGTGTGCACTGCTCAGGCTCAGGCCAGTGTGCTGCATCATCTATTATCTATATATAATATTATATATATCTGTCTGACTGCTCAGCTCACACAGCTTATAATTGTGGGGGAGACTGGGGAGCACTACTGCAGTGCCAGTTATAGGTTATAGCAGGAGCCAGGAGTACATAATATATTATATAGTGAGTGACCACCAGACACACAGTGCAGTTTATTTAATATATCCGTTCTCTGCCTGAAAAAAGCGATACACACAGTGACTCAGTCAGTCACATACCATATCTGTGTGCACTGCTCAGGCTCAGGCCAGTGTGCTGCATCATCTATATATATTATATATCTGTCTGACTGCTCAGCTCACACAGCTTATAATTGTGGGGGAGACTGGGGAGCACTACTGCAGTGCCAGTTATAGGTTATAGCAGGAGCCAGGAGTACATATTATATTAAAATTAAACAGTGCACACTTTTGCTGCAGGAGTGCCACTGCCAGTGTGACTGACCAGTGACCTGACCACACTGACCACCAGTATAGTTAGTAGTATACTTATATTGTGATTGCCTGAAAAAGTTAAACACTCGTCGTGTGACTTCACTTGTGTGTTTTTTTTTTTTTTATTCTATAAAAATAAAACTGATTCTGCTGACAGACAGTGTCCAGCAGGTCCGTCATTATATAATATATAATATATACCTGTCCGGCTGCAGTAGTGATATATATATATTTTTTATATCATTTATCATCCAGTCGCAGCAGACACAGTACGGTAGTTCACGGCTGTGGCTACCTCTGTGTCTCTGCACTCGGCAGGCAGTCCGTCCATAATTGTAATACCACCTAACCGTGGATTTTTTTCATTCTTCTTTATACATACATAGTTACATAGACATCTTCTCTTTATCAACCAGTCTATATTAGCTGCAGACACAGTACAGTACGGTAGTTCACGGCTGTGGCTACCTCTGTGTCTGCACTCGGCAGGCAGTCCGTCCATAATTGTATACCACCTAACCGTGGATTTTTTTCATTCTTCTTTATACATACATAGTTACATAGACATCTTCTCTTTATCAACCAGTCTATATTAGCTGCAGACACAGTACAGTACGGTAGTTCACGGCTGTGGCTACCTCTGTGTCTGCACTCGGCAGGCAGTCCGTCCATAATTGTATACCACCTAACCGTGGATTTTTTTCAGTCTTCTTTATACATACATAGTTACATAGACATCTTCTCTTTATCAACCAGTCTATATTAGCTGCAGACACAGTACAGTATGGTAGTTCACGGCTGTGGCTACCTCTGTGTCTGCAGTCGGCAGGCAGTCCATAATTGTATACTAGTATCCATCTCCATTGTTTACCTGAGGTGCCTTTTAGTTGTGCCTATTAAAATATGGAGAACAAAAATGTTGAGGTTCCAAAATTAGGGAAAGATCAAGATCCACTTCCACCTCGTGCTGAAGCTGCTGCCACTAGTCATGGCCGAGACGATGAAATGCCAGCAACGTCGTCTGCCAAGGCCGATGCCCAATGTCATAGTACAGAGCATGTCAAATCCAAAACACCAAATATCAGAAAAAAAAGGACTCCAAAACCTAAAATAAAATTGTCGGAGGAGAAGCGTAAACTTGCCAATATGCCATTTACCACACAGAGTGGCAAGGAACGGCTGAGGCCCTGGCCTATGTTCATGGCTAGTGGTTCAGCTTCACATGAGGATGGAAGCACTCAGCCTCTCGCTAGAAAAATGAAAAGACTCAAGCTGGCAAAAGCAGCACAGCAAAGAACTGTGCATTCTTCGAAATCCCAAATCCACAAGGAGAGTCCAATTGTGTCGGTTGCGATGCCTGACCTTCCCAACACTGGACGTGAAGAGCATGCGCCTTCCACCATTTGCACGCCCCCTGCAAGTGCTGGAAGGAGCACCCGCAGTCCAGTTCCTGATAGTCAGATTGAAGATGTCAGTGTTGAAGTACACCAGGATGAGGAGGATATGGGTGTTGCTGGCGCTGGGGAGGAAATTGACCAGGAGGATTCTGATGGTGAGGTGGTTTGTTTAAGTCAGGCACCCGGGGAGACACCTGTTGTCCGTGGGAGGAATATGGCCGTTGACATGCCAGGTGAAAATACCAAAAAAATCAGCTCTTCGGTGTGGAGGTATTTCACCAGAAATGCGGACAACAGGTGTCAAGCCGTGTGTTCCCTTTGTCAAGCTGTAATAAGTAGGGGTAAGGACGTTAACCACCTCGGAACATCCTCCCTTATACGTCACCTGCAGCGCATTCATAATAAGTCAGTGACAAGTTCAAAAACTTTGGGTGACAGCGGAAGCAGTCCACTGACCAGTAAATCCCTTCCTCTTGTAACCAAGCTCACACAAACCACCCCACCAACTCCCTCAGTGTCAATTTCCTCCTTCCCCAGGAATGCCAATAGTCCTGCAGGCCATGTCACTGGCAATTCTGACGAGTCCTCTCCTGCCTGGGATTCCTCCGATGCATCCTTGCGTGTAACGCCTACTGCTGCTGGCGCTGCTGTTGTTGCCGCTGGGAGTCGATGGTCATCCCAGAGGGGAAGTCGTAAGCCCACTTGTACTACTTCCAGTAAGCAATTGACTGTTCAACAGTCCTTTGCGAGGAAGCTGAAATATCACAGCAGTCATCCTACTGCAAAGCGGATAACTGAGGCCTTGGCATCCTGGGTGGTGAGAAACGTGGTTCCGGTATCCATCATTACTGCAGAGCCAACTAGAGACTTGTTGGAGCTACTGTGTCCCCGGTACCAAATACCATCTAGGTTCCATTTCTCTAGGCAGGCGATACCGAAAATGTACACAGACCTCAGAAAAAGAGTCACCAGTGTCCTAAAAAATGCAGCTGTACCCAATGTCCACTTAACCACGGACATGTGGACAAGTGAAGCAGGGCAGGGTCAGGACTATATGACTGTGACAGCCCACTGGGTAGATGTATGGACTCCCGCCGCAAGAACAGCAGCGGCGGCACCAGTAGCAGCATCTCGCAAACGCCAACTCTTTCCTAGGCAGGCTACGCTTTGTATCACCGGTTTCCAGAATACGCACACAGCTGAAAACCTCTTACGGCAACTGAGGAAGATCATCGCGGAATGGCTTACCCCAATTGGACTCTCCTGTGGATTTGTGGCATCGGACAACGCCAGCAATATTGTGTGTGCATTAAATATGGGCAAATTCCAGCACGTCCCATGTTTTGCACATACCTTGAATTTGGTGGTGCAGAATTTTTTAAAAAACGACAGGGGCGTGCAAGAGATGCTGTCGGTGGCCAGAAAAATTGCGGGACACTTTCGGCGTACAGGCACCACGTACAGAAGACTGGAGCACCACCAAAAACTACTGAACCTGCCCTGCCATCATCTGAAGCAAGAAGTGGTAACGAGGTGGAATTCAACCCTCTATATGCTTCAGAGGTTGGAGGAGCAGCAAAAGGCCATTCAAGCCTATACAATTGAGCACGATATAGGAGGTGGAATGCACCTGTCTCAAGTGCAGTGGAGAATGATTTCAACGTTGTGCAAGGTTCTGATGCCCTTTGAACTTGCCACACGTGAAGTCAGTTCAGACACTGCCAGCCTGAGTCAGGTCATTCCCCTCATCAGGCTTTTGCAGAAGAAGCTGGAGACATTGAAGGAGGAGCTAACACGGAGCGATTCCGCTAGGCATGTGGGACTTGTGGATGCAGCCCTTAATTCGCTTAACAAGGATTCACGGGTGGTCAATCTGTTGAAATCAGAGCACTACATTTTGGCCACCGTGCTCGATCCTAGATTTAAAGCCTACCTTGGATCTCTCTTTCCGGCAGACACAAGTCTGCTGGGGTTGAAAGACCTGCTGGTGACAAAATTGTCAAGTCAAGCGGAACGCGACCTGTCAACATCTCCTCCTTCACATTCTCCCGCAACTGGGGGTGCGAGGAAAAGGCTCAGAATTCCGAGCCCACCCGCTGGCGGTGATGCAGGGCAGTCTGGAGCGACTGCTGATGCTGACATCTGGTCCGGACTGAAGGACCTGACAACGATTACGGACATGTCGTCTACTGTCACTGCATATGATTCTCTCAACATTGATAGAATGGTGGAGGATTATATGAGTGACCGCATCCAAGTAGGCACGTCACACAGTCCGTACTTATACTGGCAGGAAAAAGAGGCAATTTGGAGGCCCTTGCACAAACTGGCTTTATTCTACCTAAGTTGCCCTCCCACAAGTGTGTACTCCGAAAGAGTGTTTAGTGCCGCCGCTCACCTTGTCAGCAATCGGCGTACGAGGTTACATCCAGAAAATGTGGAGAAGATGATGTTCATTAAAATGAATTATAATCAATTCCTCCGCGGAGACATTGACCAGCAGCAATTGCCTCCACAAAGTACACAGGGAGCTGAGATGGTGGATTCCAGTGGGGACGAATTGATAATCTGTGAGGAGGGGGATGTACACGGTGATATATCGGAGGGTGAAGATGAGGTGGACATCTTGCCTCTGTAGAGCCAGTTTGTGCAAGGAGAGATTAATTGCTTCTTTTTTGGGGGGGGTCCAAACCAACCCGTCATATCAGTCACAGTCGTGTGGCAGACCCTGTCACTGAAATGATGGGTTGGTTAAAGTGTGCATGTCCTGTTTTGTTTATACAACATAAGGGTGGGTGGGAGGGCCCAAGGACAATTCCATCTTGCACCTCTTTTTTCTTTTCTTTTTCTTTGCATCATGTGCTGATTGGGGAGGGTTTTTTGGAAGGGACATCCTGCGTGACACTGCAGTGCCACTCCTAGATGGGCCCGGTGTTTGTGTCGGCCACTAGGGTCGCTAATCTTACTCACACAGTCAGCTACCTCATTGCGCCTCTTTTTTTCTTTGCGTCATGTGCTGTTTGGGGAGGGTTTTTTGGAAGGGACATCCTGCGTGACACTGCAGTGCCACTCCTAGATGGGCCCGGTGTTTGTGTCGGCCACTAGGGTCGCTAATCTTACTCACACAGCTACCTCATTGCGCCTCTTTTTTTCTTTGCGTCATGTGCTGTTTGGGGAGGGTTTTTTGGAAGGGCCATCCTGCGTGACACTGCAGTGCCACTCCTAGATGGGCCCGGTGTTTGTGTCGGCCACTAGGGTCGCTAATCTTACTCACACAGCTACCTCATTGCGCCTCTTTTTTTCTTTGCGTCATGTGCTGTTTGGGGAGGGTTTTTTGGAAGGGACATCCTGCGTGACACTGCAGTGCCACTCCTAGATGGGCCCGGTGTTTGTGTCGGCCACTAGGGTCGCTTATCTTACTCACACAGCGACCTCGGTGCAAATTTTAGGACTAAAAATAATATTGTGAGGTGTGAGGTATTCAGAATAGACTGAAAATGAGTGTAAATTATGGTTTTTGAGGTTAATATAACTTTGGGATCAAAATGACCCCCAAATTCTATGATTTAAGCTGTTTTTTAGTGTTTTTTGAAAAAAACACCCGAATCCAAAACACACCCGAATCCGACAAAAAAAATTCGGTGAGGTTTTGCCAAAACGCGTTCGAACCCAAAACACGGCCGCGGAACCGAACCCAAAACCAAAACACAAAACCCGAAAAATTTCAGGCGCTCATCTCTATAAAACAGTCCCAAGCACATTTTGAAAATCTCTCACTCTGAAATGGCTGCTGTTGTGTGTGCTACAGATTTTCTGGTTGCTGGTGGATACCTGAGACTGCTCCATGAGTCTTCAAGTAATCTGGGCCAGGTAAGTCAACATGGTCAGCAGGTTGAACAGGTGCCGCGGAGGCTGCGCTAGCCACGTTTTTTTAGGGGGCGTTTAAACTTAAACGCATTGTCTGATGATAGGGTCATACAGATGTTTCGGCTAAATAGAAACAACATTTTCTGTCTGTATGACCTTGTCAAACTGGGCCTAGACCCTGAGACAGCACGCTCTCGCTCTGTCTCAGGCCTGCACAAACTCCTGGCTGTGTTGCACTTTATGGCTACTGGGAGCTTCCAGGCTGTGACAGGCGACGTCATTGGTATCTCCCAGCCCACCTTTTCCAAATATTTGACTCAGGTGAGTTGAAATATACATACACGTCTATGTCTAAGTGTTGCTTCTGTTAGGTCTTACAACACAGTATTGTATTGATTACAGATCATGACACTCACCTTATATTTATTAATGTCCACTCAGGTTTTGGATGTCTTGGAACCCCATATAGATGCCTCTATCTGCTTCCCTACCCAGGAGTCGGAGTGGCATGCAGTCAGGGTAGCTTTCTATGAGCTTGCTGGCATGCCCAAAGTGCTGGGTGCCATAGATTGCACACACGTTGAGCTGAGACCACCTAGGGGCAGGCAATATATATTTACCAATCGGCATTCTAGCCAATCAACTAATGTCCAGGTGGTTTGTGATGCAAATCTAAAAATTATGAGTGTGGTTGCAGGTTACCCTGGCGGCTGCCATGACTCCTTCATCCTCAGTCAGTCATCCCTCTTTGATAAATTTGAAGACGGACAAATGCCTGATGGCTTGCTGCTGGGTATGTTCCAAGTGTGTTGTGTGTATGTGTGTTAACTTCAAACTCCTATTTTTTATTTAGGTAATTAATCATCATACACATGTACTAATGTTGCATATATCTGTATTTCAGGTGATGGTGGTTATGGCTGCTACTCTTGGCTCCTTACTCCATTGTCCCAACCTGATTCTCCTGCTGAACACAGTTACAATCATGCACATAAGTCTACGCGGAATGTGATAGAAAGATGTTTTGGGGTGCTGAAATCTAGGTTTCGGTGTCTGGATAAATCTGCTGGGCTTTTGTTGTATAGTCCCTCAAAGGTGACTAGGATTGTGTTCTGCTGCTGTTTTCTTCATAATCTCTGTTTGAACCAACATCTTCCACATGTTGCTGAAGAAAACAGCCAGCAAGCAGAGGAGTTAGAAACATCTGGTGACAGTGTGAGTACAGATGTAGGGAGGCAGGTAAGGCAAGAAGTTATTTTGCGTTATTTTTCCGGTAAGTATTGTTTATTTTTAACTAACCTTGACTAACCACTTTTATTAAATGTATTGTATTTGTGTTTTTTTTTTGTTGCGTTACTGTTTGTTCTTTATACTGGTCTGCACATTTATACTGTAATTTGAATTACTTACAGTGTCACTCATTACCCCATTAAACCATACATTGCGTCTTTTAAAATGATTTGCACGGACACAGGGATTTCTGGGAATACAATTGCCTAAAATTTATTGTGTTCCAAATATTTCATGCAGCCTTCATTTTTTTTTGTGTGTGCTGGGTGCAGAGGTTTGACCAGGGTCGTTGGCCCGTGTTCTGCTTGAGCGTCGAACAGGGGAGGTAACTGGGGTCTGGCTTGGGGTAGTCGTTCCGGAGCTTGAGCTGACTTGTTGGGCTGCCATCACAGTAATACTTTGGCTGAGGTTGTGTATACTCGCGTTAAGTTGGATATTTGTGGCAGTGTGGCTGGCAATAATTCGCGACAAACTTTCATTCACCACTTGGTTATGCAGTATTACTTGTATTAGTGTTTGTTGCTGCCGCTGTTGCTCATCGATTATTCTTGTCAAGTTTGCTAACATTTGAGTGTTGTCCGCCCTGATCTGCTCCATTGAAGTTGCTATTCTGCCAACCTGAACAATCAGTCTGCCCCAGTTCCGACTAATGCGAGGAAGATGATGGGGCAGACTGGCAAGGTGTTGTGTGTGTGTGTTAAGGTAGGCAGAGTTTTGGACCTGTTGTGTGGCCCAACTGTTCCAAAAGTCAGGGGACATTTATTACAGCCACTCCATTCAATACTTTTCCTCAGAACAACACTACTGAGCAGGAATTATGGCTCCTCGATCCTGTCCCATACCAATCCTCACTGCTAGATCACCCGCCACCCAAATTTCCAGACTACCCACACGCATTCAGAACCCAGCCAACCTGATCCCCATTTCCCCCGTCCCCTCCCTTCCCTTCTCCTGTGCACTCTGGAATGCTAGATCAATCTGCAACAAGTTGCCAACTATCCACGACCTCTTCATCTCCCACTCTTTTAACCTTCTCGCCATCACTGAAACCTGGCTCTCCTCCTCTGACACCACCTCCCCTGCTGCCCTCTCCTACGGAGGCCTCTCCTTCACCCACACAGTCAGACCTGATGGCCGCCAGGGTGGAGGCGTGGGCATCCTTCTCTCTCCTAACTGCACCTTTCGTGTCATCCCACCTGAGCCCTCCCTCACCTTCTCCACCTTTGAGGTCCACACTATCCGCCTCTTCTACCCCATTCACCTCCATGTGGCAGTGATCTACCGCCCCCCTGGCCGCTGTACGCCTTTCCTTGACAACTTTGCTGCCTGGCTTCCCCACTTTCTCTCCTCCGACCTCCCCTCTATCATCCTCGGTGACTTTAACATCCCTATCGATATCACTGATGCAGCTTCCTCTAACCTTCTTGCTCTTTCCACCTCCTTTGGACTTTCTCAATGGTCCTCCACCCCTACTCACAATCTCGGCCACTCCCTCGACCTTGTCTTCACCCACCGATGTGATCTCTCTAATTTCTCTAACTCTTCCTTCCCTCTCTCTGACCACCATCTGCTTTCTTTCACCCTCTCATCTTCCCCTCTCTGCTCCACACCCAGACCCACCATCACCAGACGCAATCTCGGGTCCCTCAACCCCACTATCATATCCTCCCTCGAGACCTTCCTCTCTCCTCTTTCCACTATGACTTGTCCCAACCAGGCAGCCTCCTTCTATAACTCTTCCCTTACTGCTGCTCTTGACTCTGTGGCCCCCCTCTCATCTGTCCCCCTCCGCCGCTCCAAACCCCAACCCTGGCACACCAAACTCACACAATTCCTACAAAAATGTTCACGGTCTGCAGAACGCTCCTGGAGGAGATCCCACTCTCTGGCGGACTTTCTCCATTTCAAGTTTATCCTCTCTTCCTATAGCTCTGCTCTTTCTCTCGCCAAGCAATCCTTTTTCCAAACACTCATCTCTTCTCAGTCCTCCAGTCCACGCCGACTCTTTGAAACTTTCAACACTCTCCTTCGCCCCCCTCCTCCTCCCCTCCCCTCTTCCCTCACTCCCACTGACTTTGCCTCCTTCTTCATCTCCAAAATTGAGGATATTCAAAATTACATCTCCTCCCGTCACCACTCTGCTGCCCCCCTGCTCCCACCATCCCTCCCGTCCATCTATCCCACTCTTTCCTGCTTCCGTCCCACCTCAGACAAGGAAGTCCACTCCCTCATCTTATCCTCTCCCCCCACAACCTGCCACTTGGACCCCCTCCCCTCCCGTCTTCTCCGCTCCCTCCCCCCCTCTGCATGCTCTCACCTTGCTCACCTCTTTAACCTATCGCTCTCTACTGGCATCTTTCCCTCACCATTCAAACATACTCTGGTGTCCCCTATTCTCAAAAAAGCCAACCTCGACCCTTCATCACTCACTAGCTACCGCCCCATCTCTCTTCTCCCTTTCGCCTCCAAACTACTTGAACGACTGGTCTACAGCCGTCTCACAAGCTACCTCTCTGACCACTCTATCCTTGATCCACTACAATCTGGCTTTCGCCCACTCCACTCCACCGAGACTGCCCTGGTGAAAGTCACCAGTGACCTGCTTTCGGCCAAATCCAAGGGCCACTTCTCTTTGCTCATCCTTCTGGACCTCTCTGCTGCCTTTGACACCGTGGATCACCCTCTCCTCCTCCGCACACTCCAAAATGTTGGCCTCTCTAGCACCGTCCTTGACTGGTTTACCTCATACCTCACTAACCGCTCCTTCTCTGTGTCTGCCTCCGGAACCACCTCACACCCTTCCATCCTTCCTGTTGGTGTACCTCAGGGTTCTGTCCTAGGCCCCCTTCTGTTCTCCCTCTACACCTCTTCCCTGGGTGCGCTCATTAACTCCTTTGGCCTTCAATACCACCTCTATGCTGATGACACACAACTCTACCTCTCCTCTCCTGATCTGTCCCCCTCTGTCCTTTCTCAGGTCTCCAGCTGCCTCTCTGCCATCTCCTCCTGGATGTCTGAGCGCTCTCTGAAGCTCAACATGGATAAAACTGAACTTATTATCTTTCCCCCAGCCAGAGCAACACCCCCTACAAACATCTCTATCACTGTTGACAACACCATCATCTCCCCCGTTCCCCAACTCCGCTGCCTGGGCGTCACTCTTGACTCCTCCCTCTCCTTTGCACCCTACATCCAAGCTCTGGCGCAATCTTGTCGGTTCCAGCTACGTAACATTGCTCGCATCAGGCCATTTCTCTCCCAGAGTGCAACTAAACTTATCATCCACTCACTGGTCATCTCACGACTTGACTACTGCAATGTGCTCCTCACTGGCCTCACTTGCTCCCACATCGCTCCCCTCCAATCTGTCCTCAACTCTGCAGCTAGGCTCATCTTCCTCTCCCGCCGCTCCACTTCTGCCACTCCCCTTCAACAAAATCTACACTGGCTCCCATTCCCCTACAGAATCCTCTTCAAACTCCTCACCCTCACATACAAGGCCATCTCTAATTCCACTGCTCCCTACATCTCCAACCTCCTCTCCCTTCATACTCCCACCCGCCCACTACGGTCGGCTGATGACAGTCGCCTCTCCTCTGCCTTGGTCACTGCTTCCCATGCACGAGTTCAGGATTTTGCCCGTGCTGCACCCCTTCAGTGGAATGCGCTCCCCCGCTCCATTAGACTCTCCCGACCTTGCAAAGCTTCAAACGGGCATTGAAAACCCACCTATTCATCAAAGCGTACCCCTCCAATGCATAACCTAGTCCTTAGGCTGCTCCTCCATCCCCCTGCCCCATGCCTTGGACATCTCTGCTTTGCTCGCATACCACCATCAGGCTTCTACCTGCTTGCACCTCATGTCATCTGTCTGTTGCCCCTCCCCACTAGATTGTTAGCTCTTCAGAGCAGGGCCCTCTTTCCTCTTGTCTAAACCCTCTTCTTGACACATTTCACTCAGCGACCATCTTTACCTGCTTTCTGTCCTGCTGGTAAAGGCTCATCTCTATTTATGGCCGCCAGCCCCAAGTAGTACAATGATTACTCCTTCGCTACTTACATCTAAGCTGTATTATGTTTTGAGAATTGTGTTGCTCTTTGTTACCTGCACTCCATTTTTGTTATTTATTTACTGTTATGCTAAGTTTTGTCTCCCTGTACTGTCCTTTGTACGGCGCTGCGAAACACTTATGGCGCCCTATAAATAAAATGTAATAATAATAATAATAATTTGTTGCTGGGGTGGAGTTGGAATTAATTGGGGGCTAACGGATGCTTGTGGTATATCCTGCTGCGGGGTTGGCTGGGTAGGATTAACGGGCTGCAGGTGTAGTGTGAAGGTAGGCTGTTGGTCAGGTTCCTGCTGGGCGTCCTCGGCCATGATGGGTGGTTCTGTATGGGGTTGAGAGCAGCCACTATTTAGTATAACTAACAGTTTTTTGCTTGTCCTAAACATGGCTTACTTAATAATACTCATGTTGAAAATGTGTCCGATTTTGTGTGTTCAAAATAACTAGGAATCTTTCCAATAGAAACACATATGTGCCTTCACAGGCGTGCGCAGAGACTGACTGGCGGGTTCCGCTCCGAACTTCACCCCCTCCACAGCATTATAGTGTTCTCTCACCTCCCCTGTCCTGGATATAGACTGCTCACCTGGACGGGCCAGAGGTGCGGACCAGGTGAGCAGTCTTTATCCAGGACAGGGGAGGTGAGAGAACACTATAATGCCGTGGAGGGGGGGGGGGAAGTCCTGTGCGGTTCCCGCAATTCAGTTTCTGCGCAGGCCTGTCTTTGCCTTCTAAATTTCAAAACTGAATGTTTTTTAAAATTTGTTTGTTCACAGACTCTAAGCCATAATGATATGGGAAACACGAATTTCTTTCGCCATTTTACATTAATGCATTTCAAGATTGTGTATGCCCCTTCCTTTTGAGAAACACACACAATGCATTAAATGTAGTTTGTTACATTCATTAATTGATTAAGCCAGTCAGTGTTTTTTTAAATTATTAGTAAACAATATTTTAATTTAGTAATCTTCATGAACCATGCAAATGTCTTAAGGTGGCCTATGTTTCTAAATGGAGATGTTGGCCATGGCAAACATTTGTATTAAACATTACATTTTTTATTTTTCTTGTGGATTTCATTTTTAAAGCACAAAATGGTTTCTATGGCCAACATCACATCTGAAAATGGTTTACCAAATTTTTTTATAAAAAAGACATGTGCTTGTTGTTTGACATTATGGGCAGGAATAATAAATTACACAAATATAATTGTATTGACACTACACAAACAGTGGTGCAGCAGAAATAACCAGGAGAAGATCTAAGGTTTTGAAAAGACAATCATATGTGCAAGGTGATAAAGGCACAAGACAAACAGAGACATTTTACATTTCAAAAGATTAGTATTATTCTTTTTATGCATATAACACCTTGCACATATAATTGTATTTCAAAAGCATTATGCCTTATCCAGGTTCATTCATAGACCACAGTGTGTAAAACTTTTTCTTTTTTTTTTTCATTTTGTATACTCACCATACAGCTGAGGTGATTGTGGCTCATCACTTTGTGGACTTACCAAAATTCCAAAATTGCCTGTGGTGGCTGGGGCAACACTGCGGAGATGCGCCGCCGGGGTGGTGATGATGGAGCCGCAGACTCAGGCTCAACGCGACGTGTCTTGCTTTTCCTCCTAGGCACACTCACCGAGCCCTGTGATGGTGGCCTTAATGGAGGGAGGCTTGCATAAGAAGAACCTATGTGAAAAGAGAAACATTAATATTTTGAACTTCTATGTGTTTGCTGAATATGTGAAAACAGTGACTTCTTACCTGCTTCGCCAGCATCTGCATCACTTGGCAGTGTTGGCTGGGGCCTGGCTGTGGTGCTTCTCTGGCGTACTGTTGAAAAATGTGACAAAACCAAATGAACATACTTTGAATACTCATTGTTATCTGAAAATCCTTATTGTGATGTAAACATCTGGAACATAATGATAAGTAAACTATTTTATGTTTAAGCTATTCTGGATTACTTAATTGGGTGTGTATTATTAAAATAAGATTGTATTGCACTAAATAATCCATATTCAAACCCAAAATCAGCACAAAAGTGTGTTTTAATTTTGTAAAATAAAATAGCATTTAAAAAAAAAAAACATTTACACAAAAAAACAGCTATGGACAAGCAGGAACTATGATTATGTATTAGAACTACACATATCAGCATGCACTGCAACAGATGTAGCATTCACTATTTCCAAAACTGAGGCAATGCATGATGGGACTTGTAGTTTGACAACACCTTTAGAGCTACAGGTTGCACAGGCCTGCACGACATCACCAACACAATGTAACAATTTTAAAAATGACAATCACAATTAGCAATTTAAAATAACAAAAAAATAAAAATAAACTCACCATCCTGCCTTGGCCGGTCAGAATCCCGCACATGAGTGGCACCAACCACTTCGGGTGGAATAAGGGAACGCACAGGCTCCTCCCAATCCCGATAAGAAGCACGGAAGGGGTGTCCACCCCCGGTTTGGCAGGCTGATTTGGCCTCCTTGGCCATCTTGGCCTTGACACGGCGCTTTATGTCATAAAAGTGTTTGCGACATGTGTCCTCAGTCCTCCTCACCACACCCTCACTATTAACTGCCGCAATCACTTTACCCCACAGCACAGACTTCCTCCGTGTGGACACCTTGGCTGCATCCTGCCCAAACAATTGCAGATGATGCCTCATCAGCTCCCGCACCAATGCCATGTTTTCAGCATAGCTGAACTTCACATTGCGCCCAGTCTTGGTAGTGGTGCGTGGCTGCGGAGCCACAACACCATCACTATCACTGGAAAACGCAACAACAGGCACCCCCTCCTCCTCACTAACCTCCTCCACCTCACTCACCTCCTCCCTCTCACTAACCCCCTCCACCTCACTCACCTCCTCCCTCTCACTAACCTCCTCCACCTCACTCACCTCCTCCCTCTCACTCACCTCCTCCACAACACTGACCTCTGACTGAGACATAATCCAAACAAACGACAAATAACACAGAGAAAAAAAAAACAGAAAACACACTCCTCCACTACCACTACACACCACACACCACACACACACACACACACACACACACACACACACACACACACACACACACACACACTCACAAACAATGACAATAGACTTTGAAAAAAAAAACAAGGACAAATAAGTATACAAACTTGGAAAAAACTACACAACAAGTATGACAAGACTACTTACACACACACAGTTCAGCACTCAACAATCGCAATAATCCGCACAAAATCCACCAAAAACTCCACCAAACTCATCAACTCCTAATACACCTTCCTCTCTCCTCTCCACTAGCTAAACCCACGAGGTGCGGACGGTTTGGGGCGTTTTTATAGTAATGTGCACAGACACTCCTCCATCACGAATACAACCAATCACGGACGAGTGACAAAAACGAAACTTAGGAAAAAAATGCGTCCGGGAACGGACAAACACTGCCGTAACCGACATGTGACGCAGTCGTAACAAAATGCACAAAACACGGCCGACAAACCACAAAATCGGCCGCATTCTACCTTACAAAACCACGAATGACATCGACATCGGAACAAAATACAAATACAAATACGACAGCTTAGTAAATTAGTCGTACTAAATTCAAAAAGTTGCACCTTTACACTTTCGATGTCATTCGTGATGGTACTTTGACCACAAACGGAAAATTTACGAATCTTAGTAAATTTACCCCAATATGTAAAGGGAAAGGAGGGGGCCAAAGAATAATAAAGAAAAGGAAGGACATTGAGGTAGTTCATGCAGATGAGAACTATCCAAGAGAACCCAGGAAGCTCAAATACAGGTTGAGTATCCCTTATCCAAAATGCTTGGGACCAGAGGTATTTTGGATATCGGATTTTTCCGTATTTTGGAATAATTGCATACCATAATGAGATATCATGGTGATGGGACCTAAATCTAAGCACAGAATGCATTTATGTTTCATATACACCTTATACACACAGCCTGAAGGTAATTTTAGCCAATATTTTTTATAACTTTGTGCATTAAACAAAGTGTGTCTACATTCACACAATTCATTTATGTTTCATATACACCTTATACACACAGCCTGAAGGTCATTTAATACAATATTTTTTAATAACTTTGTGTATTAAACAAAGTTTGTGTACATTGAGCCATCAAAAAACAAAGGTTTCACTATCTCAGTCTCACTCAAAAAAGTCCGTATTTCGGAATATTCCGTATTTCGGAATATTTGGATATGGGATACTCAACCTGTATAAAATACCGTAGCAGCATGGAAGATTTGTATCATATATTGAGGAGAGGTTGGTAAAACCATGAGTTCCAAAGGACAAGCAACTTGTGAAATGATGCAGAGCAGTTCTGCAGGATGCTTGTAATCTACTGTATTGGGTAAATAGAGCATGCATGCTGTGGAAATGTAAGGGAATAGAAGTGAGCTGCAGACTACAGCCATGGACAAACGTTTCCAGAATGACACAAACATTAATTAAAATCTTCTGCCTCAGTTTTTGTGATAGCAATTTGCATATTGCAAATATTCAATGCCTATTTCCCTATAGATTGTAAGCTTGCGAGCAGGGCCTTCCTACCTCTGTCTGTCTGTCTTTGCCCAGTTTTGTTCTATAATTGTTGTTTTAATTGTAAAGCGCAACGGAATATGCTGCGCTATATAAGAAACTGCTAATAAATAAATATACTCCAGAATGTCATGAAGAATGATCGGATGAATTGCAATTGCAAAGTCCCTCTTTGCCATGTCAATGAACTGTGGGGGTCATTCCGAGTTGATCGCTCGCTAGCAACTTTTTGCAGCGCTGCGATCAGGTTAAATCGTGAAAAAACTCTGCATGCGTATGCACCGCATTGTGCTGGCGCATCAGACAGGTACAAAGAGGATTGGTGCTGGGTGATGGATTTATCACAGAATCCATTCGCACAGCCGATCGCAAGGTGATTGACAGAGAGAGGGCATTTGTGGGTGTCAACTGACCGTTTTCTGGGAGTGTTTGGAAAAACACAGGCGTGTCCAAGCATTTGCAGGGAGGGTATCTGACGTCAATTCCGGGACCAAAAAGACTGACGTGATCGCAGCGGCTGCATAAGTCCAGAGCTACTCAGAAACTGCAAAACACTTTTTGTGCCGTCAGCAGCAAAAGCATTTGCACACTCGCAAAGCTAAAATACACTCCCCCATAGGCGGCGACTATCTGATCGCAGCGCTGCAGAAAGTTGCTAGCGAGCGATCAACTCGGAATGACCCCCTTAATCCCAAAAACAACATTTACACTGCATTTCAGCCCTGCCACAAAAGATACATCATGTCAGTGACTTTCTCGTTAACACAGGTGAGAGTGTTGATGAGGACAAGGCTGGAGATCACTCATGCTGATTGAGCTAGAATAACAGACTGTGGGCCTAATTCAAGGTTGAACGCAAATGTATTAGCAAAAGCATAGTTGCAATCAATTGCAAAGTGTATGCAAATCTGCACGCAAAAAAACACACACCCACCGTGCAAACCAACAAAAAAAATCCAAATACACAAAATAGAATTCACCCTGAGAGCTAGGAAAACTAGCGTTACAAGCAATTATACTGCAGTTTCTTTGCAGATTAACGTTCATTTCATACATACCTACTTTTAATGTCTCCTCTCTGGAAGAAGCATGGAGAGGAGACACTGCAGAAGACTTCAGGGGGCGGGGCCAGGCAATAATATCATCAAACCCCACCTCCACATCCAGAAAATGCCACAATTCATGGGTCCGCGGGAAGGCGACGGGGCTAAACTGACGCGATTCACATAATTTTAACCCCTTCCCCACTCCACGGATCCGCAAACTCAGGAGAGTATCTCTCCATCCTGCCCGCATCACTAGGATGCAAGCAAGATATGGGAGACTTGCCTACTCTCCCAGGGGTGCGGGGGGCTACCCCAAACAACGGGAGCCTCCCGCAGCTTCCGGGAGAGTAGGCAAGTATAGTTCATTTGCACTAAGAGAACCTCTGCCTTAGTGTTTCCAGTAAATTAAACTACAAACACATGGTAATGTGCATATGTTACTAATGTCCTAAATTGTAATGCATGAACAATTTTAATGATGCACTTACTAACGGGTGTTGGTATGGTATGCCTGCGGTCGGGCTCCCGGCGACCAGCATACCAGCGCCGGGAGCCCGACCACTGGCTTACCGACAGTGTGGCGAGCGCAAATGAGCCCCTTGCGGGCTCACTGCGCTCGCCATGCTGTGGGCACGGTGGCGCGTGTATTTTATTTTCCTTCCAGTGGGGTCGTGGACCCCCACGAGGGAGAATAAGTGTCGGTATGCCGGCTGTCGGGATTCCGGCGCCGGTATACTGTGCGCTGGGATCCCGACAGCCGGCATACAGAAGACCACCCCTTACTAACATAAGCTAAACAAAAGAATAAACCTGAAATTCAGAATGCATTAGGGTAAAAAACCTGCAGCTAAAATGGTGAGGCAGCACACAAGCTGTGTGTGATTTTACTATACAACATAAGCTGTGGGCGATTATTCGCTAATTGTGCAGCCATCACATCAATCATCGATGTTACTGCTGCCATTATAGTGACTTACACAGTGTGTGTATCTCTATACGTTTCCAGAATCTGCATTGACTTTTTCTATACTTTAAGCTTGTCTATCTGCAGATATGCATATGCACCACCCTGGACCCAGGTACATACTCCCACTACACGCCCCTGTTACACTAGGCTGGCCAAGGGCGTAGCTACCATAGATGCAGGGAGTGCAGCTGCTATGGGGCCCAGAGCTGAGAGGGGCCCACCTTCCCTACCAAAGTTACATGTGTTATATACATTTTTCACCATTTTGTGGTACATAGGGGCCTTTACAAACTTTTGCCTTAGGGTCTGCAATATATCTTGGTATACCCTGGACCTGCTCATTGTAATGTGGTATAAAATTAACTAGAGGGTATTCTAATGTTACATAATATAAACTGGGACATTATAATGCACCAAATATAAAGTGGAGGCCCTATAGTGTGGCATAATATGAACTGGGGGCACTGTAATATGGCACAATATTAACTGGGGACACTGTATGTTATAATGTAAATTGGGGGTACTATGTTCCATAATGTATACTTTTAACCCTACAATGTGAAATAACGTGAACTAGGGTATTACTGTGACAGCCGGGCAGCGCCAGGCTCATCAGTGATTTTAAAGCATTGCATGCCGGGCTGTCTCATCACATAAGCAAGCAGTTTATTCACAGTTCTCACAGGGTTATCACGACAATAACATTTAATTTCTTGTTCTCCTCTCCAGCACAATATTAGCATTTCCTTCCATTCGCTTCACTGGCAATAACAGCATTAACAATGATGGGACAATATTCCAGTACATACTGGCACAGTCTCTGGGACTCAGTTGTGCGGCGTCTGCAAACTGAGATTCATTTTGGTGTGTTTTCCCCCAATTCGCTTGGGGATATCTGCAGTCTATATAAATAGGATTTCTCATGGACTCATCACTGTGGGCCTTCTGCCACACGTGGTTTCCTACCACTCACCCAGGTAGTCCTCATCCAAAGACTCACACCTCCCATCCTGCTTCCTTGATACCCCTGAAGGTGGGAATCCCCTTTGTTCCTGGTTCCTTCCACTGTACTCTGCATACCGTGGTTTTCACACTGCACTCTCCATCTCTCACTGAAGCTGCTGGCTCTCCTTTTACACTGCAGATATGGGCTCTCCCTCTCTTCATAGCAACACCCACATGCTGCTCTTCTCTCCATAATGCCAGGGGCTGTGGAGTACAATGCATGTTCCACAGCCCTAGCATGGGGTCTCATCCCTGGTCACTTAGCATGTGTCTCCATCCTTATTACTCAGCTCACACTGAAATCTAGCCTTTGCTTTGTTCCTTGTCCTAAAAACCCCCCACACTTCCTGTCTTACCCCCTACATGTGGCAGGGTCTGCCAGAACTGGTTTTGGGGCCATAAACTAACCCACTCACTGATAAGAATCAAATGGCTTTTGGAATTTTCTAATATCTGTTAACATTCCAGGATGCCACACTACTATGGTTCAGAAAATGAACTAGAGCACTACTTTGGGACATAACATTAGCATTTGCTGTGAAGATGTGTCTCTCAAGGAGCACATGGACAGGGGCCCCATCAATATTTTTGCTATGGGGCCCACAAAGTTTTGGCTACGCCCCTGAGGCTCACCATCCTAGCCCTTTAAACTGGGACACTCATGAATTACACAGGTTCTGTGGCTGATTAAAACCAGGTGACATGCAGGCTTGAAGTCAGCCAGCCACAGAATCTGTGTAATTAATGTGTCCCAGTTTAAAGGGCTAGTATGGTCAGCCTAGTTACGCGCCCAGATTTGTAAACTTGCGGAGACTGCCCACAGACACTTCTCCGCCATGCCTTTTTAACATTGTTTAGTTGAGAGGTTGTTTTATGTGCAAGTCTGCTGAATAATTTAGTGGCTGTGATTTTTACTTTATTCCATATGCAAATATAGTGGCAGACATGCAAATTTTGAGCATGTGCAGTGTATTGATTATCAGAAACTGCAAATGCATTTGCATTTGCGTTCAACCTTGAATTAGGCCCTGTAAGCTTTAAAAGGAGGGTGGTGCTTGAAATCATTGTTCTTCCTTTGTTAACCATGGTTACTTGCAAGGAAACATGTGCAGTCAACATTGCTTTGCACAAAAAGGTCATCACAGGTAGGGATATTGCTGCTAGTAATATTGCACCTAAATCATCCATTTATCAGCTCATCAAGAACTTCAAGGAGAAAAGTTCAATAGTTGTGAAGAAGGCTTCAGGGCACCCAAGAACGTCCAACAATTGCCAGGACCACCTCTTAAAGATGATTCAGCTGAGGGATCTGGGCACCACCAGTGCAGAGCTTGCTCAGGAATCGCAGCAAGCAGGAGTGAGTGCATCTGCATGCACAGCGAGGCAAAGACATTTGGAGGATGGCCTGGTGTCAAGAAGGACAGCAAAAAAGCTATTTCTCTTCAGGAAAAACATCAGGGACAGACTGATATTCTGCAAAAGGTACAAAGATTGGACTGCTGAGGACAGGGGTAAAGTAATTTTCTCTGATGAATCCCCTTTCACATTGTTTGTGGCATCTGGGAAAATGCTTGTCCAGAGAAGGAAAGGTGAGCACTACCATAAGTCCTGTGTCATGCCAACAGTAAAGTATCCTGAGACCATTCATGTGTGGGGTTGCTTCTCAGCCAAGGGAGTCGGCTCACTCACAATTTTGCCTAAGAACACAGCCATGAATAAAGAATGTTACCAAAACATCCTCCTAGAGCAATTTCTCCCAACCATCCAAGAACAGTTTGGTGATGAACAATGACTTTTCCAGTATGATGGAGCACCGTGTCATAAGGCAAAAGTGATAACTAAGTGGTTCGGGGAACAAAACATCCAATTTTGGGTCCATGACTAGGAAACTCTGCAGACCTTAATACCATTGAGAAGGGGGGTCATTCCGAGTTGTTCGCTCGCAAGCTGCTTTTAGCAGCTTTGCACACGCTAAGCCGCCGCCTACTGGGAGTGAATCTTAGCTTATCATAATTGCGAACGAAAGATTCGCAATATTGCGAAAAGACTTCTCTGTGCAGTTTCTGAGTAGCTCTAGACTTACTCTGCCAGTGCGATCAGTTCAGTGCTTGTCATTCCTGGTTTGACGTCACAAACACACCCAGCGTTCGCCCAGACACTCCTCCGTTTCTCCAGCCACTCCCGCGTTTTTCCCAGAAACGGTAGCGTTTTTTCACACACTCCCATAAAACGGCCAGTTTCCGCCCAGAAACACCCACTTCCTGTCAATCACATTACGATCACCAGAACGAAGAAAAAACCTCGTAATGCCGTGAGTAAAATTCCTAACTGCATAGCAAATTTACTTGGCGCAGTCGCACTGCGGACATTGCGCATGCGCATTAGCGACTAATCGCTCCGTTGCGACAAAAAAATAACGAGCGAACAACTCGGAATGACCCCCAATGTGTGGTCAATCCTCAAGATGCGGGTGGACAAACAAAAACCCACAAATGCTGACAAACTCCAAGCATTTATTGTATTAGGCAAGAATGGGCGGCCATCAGTCAGTATTTGGCTTGGAAGTTGATTGACAGCATGCCAGGGCGCATTACAGAGGTCTTGAAAAAGAATGGTCAACACTGCAAATATTGACTCTTTGTATAAACTTAATGTAATTGTCAATAAAAAGCCTTTGACACTTATGAAATGCTTGTAATTTTACTTCAAATTTTACTGACAAAAAGGTCTAAAAACACTGAAGCAGAAAACTTAGTGAAAACCGATACTTGTGTCATTCTCATACTTTTGACCATGGCTGTATATATCCCCGCACAGACTAATTTCCAGAGGGGAGTGCCAATGTATAGACTGGACAAGTCTAGCAGCATAGTAACATTTACAGAAGTTGTCGTGGGGGATCTCTGGAGAATCCACATTTGGATTCTTGGCTTTTTATCAGACTAGACAAACTGCATCACCAGTATCTGCAGAGAGGAGAGAACTAAAGGAATGACTGTAAAGGAGAGGATATGGAAAAAGTACAGAAAGCAATGAAGGGTATTATTTTAACTAAGGAAATGTGACCAATCCAGGATATACAGCACAGAGGCATTTCCTGTGCTCAAGATAAGACTTAGTGGTTGGTTTTGGTCAATTTTAAATCGAACTAAAATAGTTTAAATTAATGTTGTCTTTTCAGGGGCTAAAAAACACATTTACTAACAGTCAATTTTTTATATTGATTTTTAAATGTTAGTAAATGTATCTTTTAGCGCTGAAACACAACATTAATTTAGATTCATTTAAAATCTTAATTTTTTGCTTATGGTATCTTTTTCCCAGAATAAATTGTTGTCTAGACATCATTGCTCATCTCATTTTATAGCTAGAAAGTGTTTAGTGGGAATGGATACAGGAGATGTCTTTTTTTCTGATGTCCAGGTTTGCCATCAAGGTGTGACTGCCGGAAGTCCATTCGTGAGCGTAGGCAGAGAGAGGGCTACCCCAATACAGCCTGCATGCAGTGTCGCACTGCACGCACCCACACTTTGCTTATTTTTTCACCCTGAACTGCTGGGTTTCCGTGGCTGGTGCCACCCCCAGGACTAGCCACCAATGAGCTATAAGACCCATGCCTCATCTGCCCTCAGTCTCCTCCTATTGCATCACTGCTCCACTTCGCTTCCCCAGCGAGTCATGCTGCCTATAAGTGCAACCAGTGTGTGTCCAGACAGACACTTGAGGCAAGGAGAATGGGGGAAGTGGTGAGGCATCTGTAACAGCACCACAATTTGCTAACTAGCTGGAGACTAGCGGAGGCACTGCACTCTGCATGACCATCACAGGAGCAGGTAAGAAAAAAGTGAACTGGAAACATCCCTCTCTCTCTCTCCCATATGTCTCTCTCTCTCTCTCTCTGTCTCTGGTTTCTCTCTTGCCCAAATGTCTCCCTCTCTCTCCGCTCCTGGTCTCTCTCCCTTCCCATTTCTCCCTCTCTCTCTGCCCCTGGTCTTGTATTTCCCTTTCTCCCCCATGTTTCCCACTCTCTCTCTCTGCCCCTGGGGTTTCTACTCTATCTGCCCTTAATGTCTCTCTCCCCCCCATGTCTCCCTCTCTCTCTACCCCTGGTCTCTTTCCCCCATGTCTCCCTCTCTCTCTCTGCCCCTGGTCTCATCTCTCTCTCTCCCCCCCACCATGTCACCCTCTGTCTCTGCCTCTGGTCTCTCTATCACTCTCTCTCTGTCCCCATTCTCTCTCCTCCCACCATGTCTCACTCTGTCTCTATTTCTGGTCTTTCTCAATCATTCTCTCTGCGCCTGGTCTCTTTCTCTCTCTCTCTCTCTCTCTCTTTCTCTCTCTCTCCACAATGTATCCCTCTGTCTCTGCCCCTTGATTAAGCTCTCTATATCTCTCCCCATGTCTCCCTCTCTTTCTGACTCTGGTGTAGCACTTTCTCCCTCTCTCTCTGGCCCTGGTGTATGTCCCCATGTCTCCCATATGGCCCTGGGCTCATGTCTTTCTCTCTCTCCCCCATGTCTCCTCTCTGTCTGCCCTTGGTCTCTATACCTCTTTATATCTCCTCCTACCACTATGTCTCCCTCTGTCCCTACTTCTGGTCCCTGCCTTTGGTCTCTCTCACTCCTCCACGACTCCCTCTCTCCCTGCCCCCCTCTCTCTATCGCTCTCTCATTCTCCCCCATGCCTCCTCTCTATCTCTCCATCACGTCTCCCTCTGTCTCTGCCCTGGTCTCTCTCGCTCTCTCTCTCACCCATGTCTCCATCTGTCTCTGCTAATGGTCTCTATCTCTTTCTACAGTATATACAGTACCTCTCTATCCCCAATGTCTACCTTCTCTCTCTCTGCCACATGTCTCTCTCTTTCTTCTATGAAAGACAGATCTATGAGAAGTACATTGACCTCCATTTATGATCTCTTAAGTACTTCAGTATGCTTTTTGTTAGCTATTGATAATCTCACTGCCTCCTAATTTTCCTCTTGTGGCACCAACCTCCTCCACTTGAAATTAATTCTCATTCTCTCTCTTATCAATCCTACTTTAAATATATTATTTCTTACCAGTCTTGTAAATCCCACTTTGCCACCATCAACTCCCTCCTTTGCCCTCCACCTGTCCACTTCTACCTTATTGTCATAAGTTTGCAACCCATTTCACTTACAAAAGCATACCACTCACAGAAAACTCTCAGGCCCCTTTTGCCTTATGCTCACTCTACTGTACTCCTCTAGCCAAATCACATTGTGCTCTTAACCCCTTAATCTCTGGGGATAAGGTCAATACTCATTTTTCATATCACCTTCTCATTCCGTCTATCCCTTTTTTGAATCCATCTTACTCACTCTGCCCTTACTAGTGGCATTTTTCCCTCTTCCTTCATGCTGACTTTTCTCATCCATCCTTACAAAACATCTCTTAAGCCTGCCTCTCTTTCTAACATCTGCCTTGTCTATTTATCTGCTTCCAAATAACTTGAGATACTTAATAAAGAAATAATTTGAACAGTCCCAAGGCGTAAAAAAAAACTTGAGTGACTTGTCTGTAACTAACTTACACGCTTTGTCTCATATCACTCCCTCCTTGACCACCACCAATATGGCTTTTAACCCCCTTCACTACACAGAGACTACCTATATTAAAATCACTAACCATTATTTGCAAATTCCAAGGATCACAACTTCTTGCTTACCTGCTTAGATCTCTCTGCAACTTTCTAATCTTGTCAACACCTTTTTCTCTTTAACAACTTCCATTCCATTGGCTTCTGCCAAATTATACTCTCTGTGTTCTCTTCCCTATATTTCCAACTGCTCCTTCTCTTATTCTATATAAATGTTTTTCTCCCATCCTCCTACCCACCAAACAACACACAATAGTATACCCTATGCCCTATTCTTTTTTCACTTTACACCTCCTCCATTAGAGAAGTCATCAGCTTCTTCAGTCTCAAGCATCACTTCTTTTTCAATGCCAGACAAATTTACTTTGCCTCAATCAACTACTGTATCCCTATCTTTCCTTTCTTGTGTGTTAACCCTCCTTTAGGCGCACCTCTGGGACTCCCGGGATCAGGCGTAGTGCGCCTAACAGGCGCCTGTTAGAAAAACATCATTAGCACCTAATTAACTCAATTCTAACACTCTTAAAGTGATCACTGACCTTCATTAGTACGTACAAAGAGAGAAATCGTAGGTTTTACGGGCCATTTTAGCAGAAAATCTGAAGCAAAAAAGAGAGAACACGAACATGAGTATAAGTTTGGGCGCAGTATGCCTGAGAGTCCACCCTGGACAAACCTACATAGTACCGCAAAATATCCACAACCTTTGTAATTTTAATTCATAAAATGAGCCTTGAGGCAGAGAGGGGAGCGAGAACAGCTTTGCGGCGCCTGTCAGGCCAGCTGCGCCTGACTGAGGGTTAAACTGTCTCTCACTCAATGCATCATGGATGTCTCAGCATTTTCTCAAACAGAATAGTAATTGCTAACTGTGTAGACAATGGGGAACACTCAGAAGTGGCTACATTTCTGTAATATACACTGTACAAGAGAGAAAATTGCCTGTAGCATTATTAATAAATGCAAACATTTTCAATAGAAAATGTTATTAAATACAAACAGATATACAAAATATAAATACAAATTGATTTTTTTTGCTCCATAGAAGTCCAAATAGAAATACCAATAAAGGAAATATGTACAGTGTAGCAATTTGCTACATTATAGCCATGATGTTAATTAGTTATGCACTTTGAACTTTAAGGGTAAAAAAAAAAAATTAGATTAGATTAGATAGTACTGCTAATAGTTATCACCCTCATTTCTTCTACCTGTACCTCTCTTCTGCATCCGTAAGAGATACACTTCTAAAATATATATCTTTGGTACATCTAATTGTGCTATAATTACATGAATACAGTATGTTCTCTTAGTCTCTCAGTAGATGCAAGTCTTTAAAATGTGAAAGATGATATACTGTACAGACACATGGATTTGCACTTTTTGGTTGTAGTATAGTGAAACATATTTCTGAAAAAATAAACATAAGCCCCAAAATCTGTATTATTTAGACTGGTGATCTATACTTAAACACTGTTTAGAATACAATGCAGACATTATTTATATACATACAGTATTAACAAAATGTTGATTAGTTATGTATTTCTAATGGATTTCACAATTATACTGTATAAATGCATTATGGTCAGAATGTATTGTGCATCTCATATTGCAAGAGGTACATCCTGCCACTTATCGCATGCATAGTAGCATGAATAGTTCTTAATGTAAATGCAAAGGACAGCCTCTCTGATAAGAGCTATCCTTTGCGCTGTGAGGACATCTGGCTTTATAACCCGGGTGTTCTAATGTGCATGCATGGCTATTGGCCTGTACATATGCAAGCCGTGGAGGGGGTCCCTCTGAAAGGAGCCTATAGATTTCTATATATGCAATGCCATCTAAATGTGCCTATTGGGTAGAAACGCCCCAAAATGTTGCTTTCCTGAACTTGATACAATCAGCAGTTTTTGGAGTTTTGACTGCATTTTACCTTTAGTCAGGGCCGTGGTCACGGAGGGACTGTTGGGACTACTGTCCCGGGCCCGTACCCCCTGACAGAAAAGGGGGGTCTGGCCTGCTCTTACCACCCACCCGCCAGCCACACTGCAACAAAGTTAAAGGATCTCCCATCCTTCACCTGCCCACCGCAGCTGCCACTGCTTCCATCCATGGCAAGTGTAAGGGGCCCCTGGACAGTCTGTCTGCCCACAACTACTGCCTCAAGAAGATGAAAGGGGCCTGACAATGCTAATGCCAGACAGTGGAGCCTGTTATAGAGGTCTTCTACTGCCCGTTGCCTGACACTGCTGATGAACAATAATGTTTATTATACATCGTGCGTGAGGTTATGTTGCGCCACTGAGGAAAGAGGAAGTGTGGTGCCTGAGGAGCTGCAGCCTGTATAAGAACAGAAGAGAAGGGTAATGGGCACTACACATTGGCTTATCTGCCGCCGAGCTGCCCGACGGCGGATACGGCCGATGGGCGACCCAGTGGCGGGGGGGGGGGGGCAGTGATGGGGGAGTGAAGTTTCCTCACTCCCCCGTCACACGGCTCCGTAACAGTGCAGGCAAATATGGACGAGATCATCCATATTGGCCTGCATGCACAGCCGACAGGGCACCAGCGATGAACGAGCGCGGGGCCACGCATCGTTCATTGCTGGTGCCTCCACACTCAAAGATATGAACGGTATCTCGTTCATTAATGAACAAGATCGTTCATATCTTTGAGTGATGTCGGCCAGTGTGTAGGGCCAAGATTCACATGCTGGCTGGAGAGGCAGAAGGGGACTAGAAATTAAAGAGTGCAGGGCTGGAAATAGAGCTGGCAATGACAGAATACAGGACTGGAGAGGCAGAATGGTGCTGGAAATGACAGAATGTAGAGCTGGAGGGGCAGAATGGGGCTTGAGAGGTAGAATGGGTCTAGCAATGACAGAATGTAGGGCTGTAGAGGCAGCATGGGGATGGAAATTACAGCGTGCAATGCTGGAGAGGCATAATAGGTCTGGCAATGATATAGTCCTCCGGGATTCTGAGTGCCGGGCTCTCAACCACTGGCATCCTGAACACATCCTGCTAGCAATGACATAATTCAGGGCTGGATAGTCAGAGTGGGCCTGGAAATGACAGAGTGCAGGGCTGGAGAGGCAGAATGGGACTGGAGAGCTAGAATGGGGCTGGAAATCACAGTGCAGGGATGGAGAGGCAGAATGGGACTGGACATAGAATGGGTCTGGCAATGACAGAATGCAGGGCTGGAGAGGCAGAATGGGGCTGGAAATTACAGCGTGCAAGGCTGATCAGGCAGAATGGGTCTGGCAATGACAGAATGGAGGGATGGAGGGGCAGAATGGGACTGGAGAGGTAGAATGGGTCTGGCAATGACATAATGCAGAGCTGGAGAGGTAAAATGGGTCAGGAAATGACAGAGTGGAGGACGGGAGAGGTAGAATGGGGCTAGAAATGACAGAGTGCAGGTCCAGAAATTACAGAAATTGCTGAACTGGAGAGGCAGAATGGGGCTGGAAATGAGAGTGCAAGGCTAGAAAGATGGAAGAGTGGTGGCAGGGGTGGCGTACTAGGAGTGCACTGTAGGGCTAGAGAGACAGAAGGTTGCTGGTTGGATCTAGGGAGAAACTGCAGGGCTTAAGAGACAGAAGGGTTCTGAATAGGACTATGGACCACCAGGTGTCAGGCAGAAGGCCCATGGGTGCAATCGGGCCTCAGGCTTGTGGGGCATGTTAGGCGGTCAGGGGGCTTGTACCATAAGTATAAGTTACTCTTGGCATTATGGCCAGGTAACATTTTGTGCACTGTGCAATAGCCTGAGTCCCTGGTGACTTTCTGGCCATTAGGATCCTACTGTATGGCAAAATGTGTATAAGGGGCATTACTGTGTGTCAAAAGGGGTACTACTGAGTGGCATAATGTGAATAATGGGTACTACTGTGTCGCATAATGTGAGTAAAGGGTATTACTGTGTGGCAAAATGGGAAGAAGGGTACTTCTGTTTGGCAAAATGTGAATAAGGGGTACTACTGTGTGGCATAATGAATAAGCGTCTGTACATGTATAATCAAGTGGCACTATAATGGCGTAATTTGATACTTGGTACTATTGTGGCCATGCCCCTTCATTGTTAGGCCATGCCGTTAAATGGGAGGGGGCTGCCAATTTTGTCAGTCTTGGGCCCATTTGTTGATGGCAGCACAGACCTTAGTACTGTACATCCTGCCCTATTTGCATACTTGCCTATTCTCCTGGAACCTGTGGGGGACACATAATGTTTTATGTAGTCCCCCAAACCCCCGGAAGAGTTGGCACCCCGACGGCATCCTTCCAACTTCCTAATGATGTGGGCAGAATGGGGAGAAAAATATGGGAATCTGAAGAGGAGGTGGGGCCTAATGGTTCATTTCTATGGCAACCATATTGATTGGCCCTGTACAATATGCAAATATGCACTAATTGCTGCATTTTCCCCTCCCACCTGTTTCCAAACACAGCCTGTAACATGGCATTTATGAGCTGATTGTCTGGTGCAATTTTACACCCAGCATTCAAATCGGATAACAGGCCGAGGTCAGGGTCACAGGCTAAAGTTCAAATCGGATAACAAAATCTCTTTATCTATCTCCAGGGCTTAGTAAATACGGGTGTCTATTAATAAAGCAGTGAAAAGTGAGAAGTGAGCCAGTGGATAAATTGCCCATGGCAACCAAGCAGCATTGAAGTAACATTTATAATTTGCATATTATAACATTATACAGAGAATCCCCCTAAGTCTGAATAGACTACTAGATCCCTTAATCTCTCTCCAAGCTTTGAAAATTTTTCCTTTGAGTCTTATATAGATAAAGGCTCTGGTTTCTAAGTGGTCTATGTACTAAGCCTTGGAGAGAGATAAAGTGGACGGAGTTAAAGTACCAACCGAACAGTTATTAACTGGCATGGCACAGGCTGTGTTTGAAAAATGGTCTCAAATTCTTGGATGATTACTCTGTACTCACTATGACAACCACATCCGGTGTTAAACACATAATGACTTCCATCCTTCTTGAATGGGAAATTGTCAAATCCCTGTGCTCACAAAGAGGGCATAGAGAAACACAGCATGTTACTGTAAATGTGGAAACTTAGAGGTATACTATATTTATCAGAAGGCTCTGATATAAATAAGATTTATATATATATATATATATATATATATATATACACACACACATAGATTGTATAAAAACATTTTCAAGCAACTTTTTTTGAAGCATGAAATCAGAAATCAAATGTTTAATACAGTACAACAATAATAACATGTACACAGTTAACAGAGAATACAACGGACCAATGTAAGAACAGAAATGTAACTAAATTAGAAATAAAAATAGAAAAATACAGTAGGCCCACCTCCAAAACAAGACTGGGAGAGGAAGCAAAAACCCTAACGAACCAAATGCAATTGCAAATGGCCCAGCGGTTGGGATGGAACAAAAAAAAAGAAAGAAGAGTTACGTACCAAGAGACAAATCACTTGGAAGCTGTACTGGTAGAACCTGGACACACATTCTAGTTTTGTACCACAACATACTGTATATCTGAAATATCCCCACAGTATCTCTCAGACCTATGTGTTATCTAAGAAACTCACCCAAAGAAATTCTGAGTGAATATTTCCATCTGCAAAGAGGTCCCCAGTCGATGCACCATGAGGACATGGAACAGCTTGTCTTGTACATGAGTAGTTAAAATACTAAGTGGACATATTTGGTAATACTTCAATAGCATTTATGTTATAGGGTAGCCTTATAATTTGTTTTACTTATTCAACGACAGACGGTAACCCTTCCATGTATGAGGCAAAGTAGGTAAAGTAATAAAGGTTTCACTCATTGATACTTTAAATTGGGATGTAGTTATGTGACCGGGGGTCTACTGTTTAATACATCACAGCTTGTGTGGCACTGCAGCACAGGGAAATAAGCTCCCCACAGCAAGTATAATGCCTACTATAGTACAATACTCACAATGAATCCCAATGTGTTGTGTTTTTCAATACTATGCCATCTGTGGA